>NC_067243.1:10376570-10676570 GCF_019924925.1 Ctenopharyngodon idella | reverse complement strand
TGCTGTTGCTGGCTGTTTCACCATGAGGTCTTAAACTTTGATGTTCCAGGCTCCAAGGATACACGGTTTCACTTGAATTATAGGGGTATAAAAGACACCTGACTTTCGTAATATTTTCCATCTCCTGTGGCCAGCTCTGCGCACACAATCCAGCAATTCTTTCACTCATGCAGTTTTTTAGTAATTTTGTTCGAGAAAACAAATACGCTCAAATATAAGATTTTTACAGGTGAGCAGGACTTTGACAGACTGCAGAAATGCTTGAGATGGCTCTTAGTCATGATGATGATTTAATTTTTATAATTTTAGTAAGATGAATAGATTGTTGTGTGTGCTTAAATAATAAGTTTTTAAAAAAAAAAACATTTTGAAAGACCATCAGTTTCCCTTGAAAGAGCATTAGTGTTTGTTAGCATACAGTGCTAGTTTTAACATTGCGACGTTCACTATAATATCAGCTTGTAGACCTTCAAGATGGAGGACTTTATTTTCTCTTTATTTTCGTCACAATATATTAATAAATTAAATTATTTTAATTATAAATAAGCCAAATTAGCATGTCATGTTGCTCTTTGAGGATTTTTTTTTCCTTATATCTATGCACATTATGTTGTTTTGGCTTGTTTTAATCTGAAACATCTGCTCTACAATATGCCATTTCTACTATTCTGTTTGTTTCGATCAAGTAATAAGCAAAAACAATAAAATATTTGGGGGCAGGATGAATTTTTTAAATCTTGTTTTTAACATTTAACTTTTTTAAAGTAAAATAAAGTAAAAACTTTTTTTGCAACTTAAGAAATTATTTTTGACACAGTAGAGCAAACAATAGTCAGTTTTTAAAACACTGGACCAATCAGATGGCTCATTGGGCGGGATTATCATATTTACATATGGAAAAGCATATTGCACCTATTGCATTACATGCACTTTTTGGAGCTGTTTTTTAAAGACTTGTTTAATATGCTTATATCATATACTAGATAAGCCCTTTCTAACTATACATGACACAACAATTCATTGATGCTTTATTACCTGTTACAGTTATTATTATTTTCATGTTTTGTTACAGGAAATTCATAATTTGTCACTAAATTAAAAAGCAGTAGCTAAGATTTGGTCGGATTGCTTGTAAGCATTGTAAAGTTCAGTTTTTGAGCTTTCATGCAACACTGAAAGGGTTAAAATGCAAAAAGTAAATGAATCCGTTGTCTTACTGACCATAAAATGCTGTTCATTATCAGTTGAAATGCTATATGGGTGCTTCATTCTTTTGCAATCAGTTTCTCTTTCTTTCTCACATTACAAGTGAGACTTGTGAAAGTGTAATGTCTGGCACCCTTGGCCTGGTTTCACTCAGCTGTCCTAGTCGTTCCTGTCCTGTAGCTTGGTTATTGCCACCGCAATCCATCTCATTTCCTGAGGGATGTTCGCCACTGTCCCACATCTGTCAGCGGGAGGGTGGTGAAGGGGGAAGTCGCCCAGCTCTCTGCTTCTGTTCTGGAGATGTTCACGGATTAACGTAATACAGCAGCAGCCCCCAATTTTTTATTTTTTTATTTTTTTGCAACAGCAGCAGCAGTGTTGTGGTAAGCAGTCACCGGCAGCTGTCGACTCTGCTGTCTGCTCACAATCCATCCCATATGTACCCCAGAGAAAACACATTGTTTCCAAATTTACAGCCAATTGAGACACCATTTCAACTCGTAGCTTTCTGCACGGGTTAGACAAACCTTTGGCTGTCCCAGACAGAACAGCATACTACTGTAGACAGATCAGCATGGGAACATTTAAAGTTTACGCGAGTCAAAGGACATTACGAATCCATCGATTTCAGTGGCAGTTCGTGGAAGTAATGCTGAGTCAGGTGACCAAACAATTACTGAAACACACTGTGCTACATCAGGCTTTTAAAGGGGCTTTTTTAACTTTAGTTTTTTGCTGTTTGAGAATAAACAACATCAAACAGAAGTTACAACACTCAGAGTTCAATGCAAAGGGAGATTTTATTTTACAGAAATCGCTTTTTAAGGACTACAGCAAATGGCTGGTAGGGACTACAACAAACTTCTTCCTGGGTTAGTGACATCACTAACCCTAAAATTTACATAAACCCTGCCCCCTGGAACATGCAATAAAGAGGGTGCGGCCATGTTGGGCTGCTTTAGAGAAGAGGAAGAGTTGTTGTTATCATGCCATCATTTTACGCCTTACTGCTTCACAAATGAGGGTCAATTCAACGCTGGATTTGCACAAAAGATCAACTCCACAGCAACTACATAAATTTATCCACTAACCATTCAGAAACGTCCAGATGCTTTCTAAAAGTTGTAACTTCTTCCTGAGTCTCTTCATTAGTCTCTGGTTTGAACAATGTAAGGCTGAACACCGTTACTGACAATCATCATTTTAGCTGCGTGAGATTCTCCAGTTTTGTTGTTGTTGACAACCGAAGCGTGAGCTGTTAAAGCCCTGCCCTCTTCTGGAAAGGGGGCGGGAGCAGCAGCTCATTTGCATTTAAAGGGACACACACAAAAATGGTGTGTTTTTGCTCACACCCAAATAGGGGCAAATTTGACAAGCTATAATAAATGATCTGTGGGGTATTTTGAGCTGAAACTTCAGACACATTCTGGGGATATATATATATATATATATATATGTCATTGATATTCATATTGAGATTAATCAATGCGTTTTTACACCATGTTCACTGTAACACTGGTAAATCTGATCTTCATATTCATATCATTTATTTTTGGCAAAGAGAATGATTCATTTTTATTGTTTCTGCTGCCTTATTGCTGTCTATAAACTTTAATGTAGCATTTGTGACAGTTTAGGTAAGATGAATACTTTCCTCTCGACTGTCTGACCTTCTCATCTTACTGCTCTTTGTCAAAACAGAAGAGCTCCACTCCCCGAGTCTGGGTGTGTGAGGGATTTTTTTTTTTTTTTTTTTTTTTTTTTTCCTCCCTCCCAAAGAAGCGTTGGGGCGTCTGAAAGTAAAGTCAGATATCCACCGGATGTTGATGCATTTACTTATGTTGGCCTGTTTATGAATCGAGTAAACAGGATATAAACATTTTTGTGAGGTTGGTCCTATGTGTCTCCTTAAATTCAGAAATAGTAGCATGAAGCCCAAATGAAAACTGTCACATACTCAATAAAACTAGGATTTAATTAACATGTCATTTACATTTGTCTTTTGGTTCTGTCTCCAGTCTGTTAGAACAGCTTATTTGGCAAGAAAGTATAATTTTTAAATCACTTTTATCTCTCAAGATGTCCAAAAATGATGTCTCAAATGTGGCTTTTATTATAAATATCTGAGACCGACTGTTTAACATGCTGGTTTCTGTTGTATGCTGTCAGTTAAGGCCATGGGAATGATAACTTCCCTCTCAGGGCTCCAGCAGCCCGTGGGAGTCGTCAGTAAGCGGATGACCTGCAGGAACATGAGTCAATATTTTTGCAGTTTCACAACCATCAAGTTGCATCTTTCATTCAGTTTTTGATCCACCAGCGTTTCTCATCGGGAGCTTTCTCAGCGCTTGTCTCCCCGAGATCATTCAAAGTCAGAGGAAGTGCAGACGCAGCGCTGAGCAGAATGGCGAGACATGAGGGTTTGGACTCATGGGTAAAAAAAAAAATAGAGTAGAGCGGCCGATCATTCTGTTTGAATTAAGGCAGTGTTGTTCTTGGCCTAGACAAGCAAACAACAGATAAAAAAAATAATATCATCCACAGCTGAGTCGGCCTGTCAGAAGAGCCGGCCAAACCTCAGGTGAAATCGTATGATGTTTCAAAGCTCACGCAGAAAGGGGAGGTTATTTCGCAGGATTTTATTCTTGACTGGGTAATTGAAAAAATCTGTCAGGTGACTCCTCAGGGTTTGGCATCCAAGTGCAGATGTGTATATTCTGTTACAAGGTTTCACATTCAGCGTCGATCGTTTTGATGCGTGAACACTTTAGTCCTGTAGACGACAAAGAACACAGATGTCCCTCTCTTATGGCAAAATTATTGTGAGTTTATCAAGAAACCATCATTTTTTTCCCCCTCCAATGGAATATTTTGGAATCTATCTATCTATCTATCTATCTATCTATCTATCGTTCTATCTATCGTTCTATCTATCGTTCTATCTATCGTTCTATCTATCTATCGTTCTATGTATCATTCTATCTATCTATCTATCTATCTATCTATCTATCTATCTATCGTTCGTTCTATCGTTCTATGTATCATTCTATCTATCTATCGTTCAGACTATCTATCGATCTGTCTATCGATCTATCTATCGTTCGTTCGTTCGTTCGTTCGTTCTATCGTTCGTTCTATCGTTCTATGTATCATTCTATTTATCATTCTATCTATCGTTCAAACTATCTATCTATCTATATCTATCGTTCTATCCATATCTATCGTTCTATGTATTGTTCTATCTATCTAGAATGATAGATAGACAGATAGATGGACAGATAGATGGATAGACAGATAGAACAATAGAACGATATCTATCTATTGTTCTATCTGTCTATCCTATTATTCTATGTATCGTTCTATCTGTTGTTATATCTATTGTTCTGTCGTTCTATTCTATCATTCTATCGTTCTATCTATCGATCTGTCGTTCTGTCTATCTATCGTTCTATCATTCTATCTATCGTTCTGTCGTTCTATTGTTTTATCATTCTATCTATTGTTCTGTCTATCTATCTATCATCTTTCTATCTATCTGTCGTTCTTTCGTTCTATTCTATCTGTTTATCGTTCTATCTTTCACTCTATTGTTCTATCATTCTTTCGTTCTATCTATCGTTCTATCATTCTGTCTGTCGTTCTGTTGTTCTGTCGTTCTATCTATCATTTTATCTATCTATCGTTCTGTCTGTCTGTCTTTCTGTTGTTCTATCATTCTATCTAGCTATCTGTCGTTCTATCGTTCTATTTATCGTTCTATTATTCTATTGTTCTATCATTCTATCTATTTATTGTTCTATCATTCTATCGTTTTATCTATCGTTCTATCCATCCATCATCCATCCATCCATCTATCCATCTATCTATCGTTCTGTCCATCCATCCATCTCTCTTTTTCTGTGCATCCATACATCCATACATACATACACAGCTTTAAAGTTACAAAGCAATCCTGATGCATTAAACAACCTTTATGAGTTTAACATCTCTGTATAATAGAAGTGTTTGTTGATGAGCTCAGCCTTCATTTAATTCTGTCTGTTGTGCGTCTCTCTCTCTCTCTTTCAATAGCTCTGTGTTTTCGGAGGCCATGCTGTCACCTCACTCGCCTTCATATTGAATGTGCTTGGCACCCTGGTGTCAGGACACTTTTTACAATCTGGCTTTGAAGAAACAAACCCAGCATCTTGACTTTTTGTCGTTATTGATGAGATTTTTGGGGGGCTTTGTTGTGTACGTTTTATGTTTTCCTTCATCAAAATTAGGGTTCGCACTCTGTGTTCTCAGTGCGTAATTCTCGGTGAAGTGGAAAAAAGGCCGTCAAAGAGGAAAAAAAAGACACACCCTTCTTTCAGTTTCGATGGCCATGTCTAATTGTCTCTCTGAAAATTGAATAGCATTTTTGTAAGCGAAAAGAAAGACTCCTGCTGACAGGAGGACCATCAAAGTCCAAGTTTTTGTGGTACAATTTATTAGCCGGGCTGTGAATTTAGCAGTGTGAAAAACTGAATATTTTGAAATTACCATATTTATTTTATTTTTATTTTTTAATTTTATTATAATATATAGGCCTATATTTTAGAATTAATTATTTTAGCATATATGTATACTACTCTTCAAAAGTTTTTGAAAGAAGTCTCACCAGTGCTGCATTTATTTGATCAAAAATACAGTAAAAACAGTGTTATTGCGAATGTTCATTATTTTTGCTTTAGTTTTTATCCTACACCGCAAGCACATTTAGCTTCTCAGTAAGTGTTCTGTGTACTACTAGTTTTTATCATTGTATCTAAAGCCTTCAGTCCCCTCAGCATTTGCTTTTGTGTGTTTGGGTGACCTCAGAGACCTTCCTGGGTTTGCTGGGGTCTAAAGGGGGTCCGGCAGCTGGCCGCTCCTTAAACACACACAGCCTCTGTGTGCACTGGCAGCCATGCGTTTCTATAGGCCTCACCTTCCCCCTGACGGTTTCCCCTCATTTCACTCTCCCATCCCCCCCTTGAATACTCCAGGAACTTTGCTGGGGTTCCAGATTGATCGGCTGAAAACTTGATCTCTTGAGCGAACATATATGGTTTTGCGAGAGATCAGCGAATTAGTTTTGTAGCACTCCACCCTTTCCCTTTCACTCAACTCCCGCTGAAACGAGCGAGCAAGTTTGATTTCATAGAACGGGATTTGAGGAATGCTGCTGGGATGCAGTGGTGGAGTGGACAGGAGGGGTCAGTGCAAGAGGAACAATGTCCAATGCTGTGCAGCAAAGGGGAAACAGATGTCGGCAAGGTATGCCATCCAATAAAACTCCTGATTACACAAGTGGAAAGAATTCCTACCTCACTCAAAGGCGGCCATGGGAAAACTCGACCAAACCTCGTTTTTTGTTGTTCTCAAGCTTGAGAAAGAATATGTTATGTGTTTAAGACCTTATAAAATGTATAAGATTGTGTATCCTGTGCAAATTTCGATTTGTTAAAATGTTTGGGGTCGGTAATACTTACATCTTACCAAGTTCGTTCGTAGAATACCACACAAGATGCCTGACAGGCCTCTATTAAGGTCCATGGGTGTGTTTTGTGTCTCCACTCTACATTGGTGCCATAGAAACACCATTTTGTCACGTCATGTGTCGACGGCTTTGTGAAGGAGGTGGGAAACACCAAACACTTTTGTAGTCTGGGGCCCCTCCTCCGTTGAAAACCCTGTCGTGGCCTTTTCAGAAGACAGGAGGCAGCTTGAAACACATGTTCATATCTTCTCCTTTGGGGGGAAAAAGTATTGTAGTGGTACTGTTATCTTAGAGTTTCATCTAATACTATATGCCAAAAGTCCTGAGCCTGGCCTATCTTATCGTGCTTCTCCCCTTCTTGCACTACTGTAGGCCTCTAACCTTTCTCCAGGGTTGAGAAAAGTCTGCATCCCGCAGGAAGGCGCCCGGTTTAAACCCTCGAGACGTCTATGTGTTAGGAGGAGTGTAAGAAAAATGCACCATTGTGGTTTCAGCCCACTGTCTGTGTCTGTTAGCATTCCTCCAGAGTGTCAGCGCCTCCGCTGTCTCAAACTGTGAGGAAAGAGGAGGCTTTCACAATAAGTTTAACTTTTCCAAGTATTAAAACACCTCAATCCATCCACAAGACCACCTTCTCGTTCAGAGGCTGTGTTCAGAATGCAGTACTAGTATAGTGTATGCTGCATACTGTTCAGATTATACTGTCTACCATTTTTGATTAAAAAGTAGCATGTATATGCAATGTGGAGCAATGAATGTTTCATATAACAATAGTACATGTCATGTTTGGTCTTCTTTTTTTTTTTTTAAGATTTATTTTTGGCAGGGTTTTTTTTTTTTTTTTTTTTTTGCCTTTTATTATGATAGTGCAGTAAGCAGACAGGAAGCGAAGTGGGAGAGAGAGAGGGGGACAGGACTGGTAAAGGTCTGCGAGCCGGGACTCGAACTCGGGTCACCCGAAGCGTAACGCTGCTATATGACACGATGCTGCCCACGAGGCTATCGACGCCGATGCATGTTTTGCCTGTTGATTCTACACTCTAAAAAATGCTGGGTTGAAAATGGACAAACCCAGTGATTATGGGTTGTTTTAACCCAGCAGTTGGGTTAAGTTTTGCCCAACCTGCTGGGTAGTTTTATTTAACTCAACTATTGTTTAAAAATTACTGTATTTCTTGCTTAAATGAACCCAAAATATGTTTAATAAATGAACATGTATTAATATATTTAATGAATAATAATTAAACAATAAACATTTATTAAATTGCTTATTAATAAATGTTCACCTTTTGATTATTATTGTTGCCTCTAGTAATTATGTGTCTGATTTTTAATTTCCAACATATTTTGGGTTCATTTTAAGCCGGCCATATAGTTGGGTTAAATAAAACTGCCCAGCACGTTGGGTTAAAACAACCCAATTGCTGAGTTTGTCCATTTTCAACCCAACTTGGGTTGTTTTTAACCCAGCATTTTTTTAGTGTACTTGACCTCATTACTTGTTTCAGAATATCTCAGAAATAAATGATTATTCTGGGATCCATTTAAGATATTTACCATTTAAGATATTTAAAGGATTTGTTCAATTCAGAATTTAAATTTCCTGATAATTTACTCACCCCATGTCATCCAAGATGTTCATGTCTTTCTTTTTTCAGTCGAAAAGAAATTAAGGTTTTTGAGGAAAACATTCCAGGATTTTTCTTCATATAGTGGACTTCAACAGGATTCAACGGGTTGAAGGTCCAAATTGCAGTTTCAATGCAGCTTCAAAGGACTCTACACAATCCAAGACAAGGAATAAGGGTCTTATCTAGCGAGCGATCTGTCATAAAAAAAATTAAAAAATTATATGCTTTTTAACCATAAATACTCGTCTTGCACTGCACAACGCATTACGTAATCATCGCAGCGCATCGCAGAGCTAGTGCAAGACGAGCATTTATGGTTAAAAAGTGTATACATTTTTATTTTTTTTAGAAAATGACAGATCGTTTCGCTAGATAAAACCCTTACTCCTCGTCTGGGATCGTTTAGAGCCCTTTGAAGCTGCACTGAAACTGACATTTGGACCTTCAGCCCATTGGTAGCTGTTGAAGTCCACTATATGGAGAAAAATCCTGGATTGTTTTCCTCAAAAACCTTAGTTTCTTTTCGACTGAAAAAAAGAAAGGCATAAACATCTTGGATGACATGGGGGTGAGTAAATTATCAGGAAATTTTAATTCTGAAGTGAACTAATCCTTTAAGACTTTTTATGACCTTAAATTTCATAAAACTTTATAAAGACTTAAGAAACCCTAAATGCATTTTACATTTCTCACATAATCTCAAAAGTGAGTGAAACGCTTGCACTGTCAAGCCCTGAGTATACTTCCTTCTGCTAAAATACTAATCATGGTGTGTTCTTATGCTAAGTCCAACATAGTCTTTGCCTTCTCGGGGGTGGCAAATGTACCAGCTTCCCTCCCAACCCCCACAAGATTCCACCATATTCCTAAAATTACTAAGAAAGGAAGGTGCTAATTTAAAATAATGTGCACTTATTTCTTTTCCATCTCTCTTCTTACTTTCTTCACGGAGGAGAGTCAGCCACTCCGCAGGCCTGCATTACAGAAATAAATCAGGTGGACACCCCTCCCTGGCAGCCGCTGGCAACCGCCCCAATCCCAAAACCCCCTCCACCGGTCCTCACAGGAAGAACTCTTGGTTGGGAAAGACGGCGCACAGGAAGTCTTTGTTCGAAGAGCTACTTTACCCAGGAACAATATGCTGCATTAATACGCCCGTCACTCAATCTTGACCTGCTCGTTTGAGCGTTTATAATCTCATTCATCATTCAGGGAGAAGACATGATAGAGTAAACTGTCATGGGTTTCATTCGGCAAACAAAGACATCTGGCTGCAGGCGGTTTTAAAATAGTAAAAAAAAAAAGGCTTCTGCATTTCTTAGTGTCTGATTGCACAGGTATAGAATGTCAAAAACTCCCAACAACTTTTGCAACATAAAAAGCATGGATGCTTTCCAGTAATGACTTCATGTTGAGTACATTACGTGTACTAACAAAAATAATAATAATAAAAATGAACGCCTTTATCAACTCATAATATTAGTTCAGTGAAATGGTGGTTGCAGTTATTGGAAAAAGACAATGCAAGTGTTTGAGCTCAGATCAGTTGCAGGCCTTCGTAATAAGCCCAGATAAAGTTGGTAGCTTTCGAGGTTTTTTCATTTCAGTTTTTGCCAGTTTCCAGTTTTTTCTAGAACGTATTTGATTAGGTGGGTAGCATTTACTGCAACTGACACCCGTTCGCTAAATGTGAAAAATGGAAAGCCGTCTATTTTGAGAAGTAGTAATGTCAGGACTGTTTCCAGAAACAGTAATTGCAACCTTTTCAGAAACAAACCCAATTCCCAGCAACCCACTTGGTTTCAACCTCCCATCTGTCACTTTCTCTTGCTTTCTCTCTCTCTTTTTTTTTTTAAAGATTCAGGCATGTCCTGGCTCCACTCCCTATATCAGTTTGCGTTATTTTCCTCCCTGTAATGCAACCCTTGTGACTGGAATCTTATTTTGTCACGTTCACTGGGATAGGAATGATTGTGTAGCCTTTCTTTAGTGAAAAAAACACTAAATGTAGAGATTCAAAGAGTCATGCTCAAGCTTGCGTACTCTGTAATGACTTAAAATAGCTACTCTTTTGGCAGTTACATATTTGGTTAGGGATTTTTTTTCCACAATTGGGAAATCCTAGCTGGTTTGGATTAGGATACTGCAATTATGGCAGTTCAAATATCTGAGTATTTGGAGATCTGTCCAATGGTGCATGTGGTGTACAGCTGTTTGGCGAGCGTAAACAGATTCAGGCTGATTTGTTTGCTTGTTTCCTGTTGTGCGCTGTTAATTGAAATCGTTTGATCTGACCACCAACAGTTGTCAATTTTTTAAAGGGATAGTACACATAAAAATAAAAAAATGTAGTCAACTACTCATCCTAATGTACTGTACAACTTTGAACACTAAAGATGTTTAGCCAAATGTTCATGCTGCTCTTTTCCATACAGTGATGGAAGTGAATGATGACCAGTGACAAAACCAAATTATTTCTTTTTATTCACAGGTCATAAATGTGGATGGCACTAATAGGATGACCATTCTAGAGGACAAACTACCTCATATCTTTGGTTTTACGCTGCTGGGAGAGTATATCTACTGGACCGACTGGCAGCGGAGGAGCATCGAAAGAGTTCACATTGCCAACGCCACCCGTGAGGTCATCGTCGAGCAACTCCCTGACCTCATGGGTCTCAAAGCCACAAAAGTCACAGAGACCTCTGGTAAGATCTCTCGCTTTTACAAATATTCTGACTTGAAATGGTTTAATGGTCTTCCTGAAAGGTACATGGAAAATCAGAAAAGTAATATCAGCAAGTTTTATTTCTCTATTATATAATTATCAATTATATTCTTTGTGTAATAAAATAAAATAATATTAAATATAATATTTTTATTGTTTATTATTTGAATGTTTATATTTCAATATTATTAATATAATACAATTATTTTTTAATATTGAAATTATATTTCAGTGTTCCTGAAAGGTACATGGAAAATCAGAACTGTGATATCTGCAAGTTTTTCTTTTTTTATTATATAATTATTAATTATATTCTTTATATAATAGTCAAATGAATGAATTAATATAAATATAATATTTTTTTATTGTTTATTTGAAAGTTATGTTTAACTTTTTTTATGTATTAATAAATAAAAATATTATTCATGTAATACAATTATTTTTTAATATCGAAATTATATTTATATATAATGTTTATAAAATTTAATTTATAAATACCAATGTTGTCATTAACTAAAACTTAATTTAAAAAAAAAATAATAATAATTTAAAATTGAAAAAGTTGAAATAGGTAAATTATAGGTAAATAGCATGTTGCCTTAATTTGAAGTACTAAAATTACTAAAGTAAAAAAATAAATAAGAATAAAAATAAATTAAGGCTTCATACAAAAATAGAAAAAAATAAAAATGACAAAAGCACATAACAAAGTTGCCAAAATTAAAATGAAAACTGTACATTTAAAAAAAAAAAAAACAGAATATAAATAATACTAAAATAACACTAATAAATACAAATTATAATACAAATTGTAATATAATTGTTTATTATTTAATATTGAAGGTAATATTTATTTAATTTATAAATAATTTAAAAAAAAAAAAAAGAAGAAGAAAGAAACACTTTCCTCTTCAGCTAACAGGAGTGCTTCAAACAGCTATATCACTGAGATCAATGCATGTCCATGAAGCTGATATGTAGATCTCCATTTGTGTGCGTCCAGGAACTAACGGCTGTGCGGAAAACAACGGCGGCTGCAGTCACCTGTGCTTCCACCGGCCTCAGGGTCTAAGCTGCGCCTGCCCCATGGGCTTGGAGTTGCTGAGTGACCTGCGGACATGTGTGGTTCCAGAAGCTTTCTTGCTCTTCACCAACCGCGCTGACATACGCAGCATCTCTCTGGGCACCAACAGCAATGACGTGCCCATCCCGCTCACCGGGGTCAAAGAGGCCTCCGCACTGGACTTTGATGTTTTAGAAAACAGGATCTACTGGACTGATGTCAGCACCAAGGTATGGACTAGTTTTGTGTTCATCGTGATTTTAAGTTGGTAATTCTGTGTGTCTCGCCTCGTTTTGAGATAGAGCGTTGTGGAAGTGAGTGATTCTGACATTTTGAGCGTATGATTGTACATTAAAATCAAAGTAATAGTAAACCTAGGATTATACAAAGTTTAACTGTCAATTTTTACCTCCACACTGGAGGATGATAAAACGATGCCATCAGCTTCTAACCCAAAGCAGCTGTTGGGCTCAGATATAAAACGTCAGTAGGAAAGAAGTCCAAGATGTTTCACCTCAAAAGATCCGAAGCAGCCTGTCTTTTTGAATTTTGTGAATATCACATTTGTTTTGCGATTTTAAGATTTTAAGAAAGACCATTATCTTTCCTTGTAAAACAGTAAGAATGAATATAAGAAGATATTCAGAAACATTGTTGTGCTGATGAACTGTATGGCAACACTAGTCCACCAGATAGACCAGCATTAAAGGAGACCTGTTATGCCCCATTTTACAAGATGTAAAATAAGTCTCTGATGTCCCCAGAGTGTGTATGTAAAGTTTTAGCTCAAAATACCTCACAGATATTTTTTTATAGCATGTTAAAATTGCCACTTTTTGGGGTTGAGCAAAAACGCGCCGTTTTAGTGTGTGCCCTTTAAATGCAAATGAGCTGCTGCGCTCGGCCTGAGAGGGCGGAGCTTCAAGAGCTCATTCTCTAGAGTCAGGATGCACTATAATGTCAGAAACTGTGAATATATGCTGCATGCAGATAGAACAGGTATAGTTTAGTTTAATTACAGCTATAACTTATATTGTCTTTTTGTTTTTATCCACTATATTAGTACAAGCCTGTTGTACCGGACCCCGTTCGACTTTACCGATGAGTTTTATGGCGTTTATTGTACTTCACACAAAAGATGAAGCGTTCGTTTTCACTCTAGAAAATCACTGTAAGAGCTTAATAAAACAGTGCAAGTGTGCAATTAAAATATTATCCATAAACTCTCTCTCTCTCCCTTGCATTATCATCAACATACACAGCGAAGTACACAGAAACACTCGATACAACTAACAGTAAACAAATATATAAAGACCTTATGCCTTTCCGGGTGCTGCTTAATAAACTGGTAAACTTTATATCCGTAAATCAACTCCGATGAACTGTAATAAAGTGCTCTCATCTTCATTACTCCCGTATCCAGTATCACTCTGGAGACTGTATGTTTTGTATTGTCCCTTTGTATTGAAATTCTTCACAAAGCAGTCCGGTGTGAAATGATTCACGCAGACATAAACAAATTTCGGTAGAGTTGAGGGAGCATTTTCTTCGAAAACGAAATTAATCCACCTCGTCTTCAGTGGCTCAGATTTCGGGAGTAAATGGAGAGAACTATATGGATTAATCCATCCAGCTACAGAACACCTAAAACGCTTGGGAGACATTCTCGTCAGTGCAGCAGTGGCAGACTGTACAACTGGCTGTGAAATCGCTCAGGGCGGTTCTATGTTAAAACGGCAGTGTCTGTCAACATTCGTGGGCGGGGCCTGTGGCTAACATGACGTCACATTGCCAGGGATCTGGAAACGGCTTGTTCAGAGACACTGCTTATGATTTATGGGGATTAAAAAAAAGGGAGTGGTTGGATTTTTATCATTATAGGGTGGTTGTGTACACACACTGCGAACACACATTTATGTCCAAACACCATGCAAACGTGAATTTTGCATAATAGGTCCCCTTTAACTAACAAAAACAATCTTGGACCAGCATGGGAAATCTTAAGCTGGACTTTTTGGCTGTTGAGACAAGAAATTAGTTATTTTAGTTAAAGCTGCAATCTGTAACTTTTTTTGGTTAAAAATTATCCAAAATTAATTTTTGAGCAAGTACATAACCAGCCAGTGTTCAAAACTATCTCCTTACTTTAGCCTGATCCACAACGGTAAGCTTGTAATAATGTTTTATAGTTCAGGTGGTACTGGTGGGTTTCCGCGGGAAATTCAAGCATGTCGCCGTTCGTCTTTGCGTCATTACATCACGTCTGTTTACATAAAGAATGAGTCCTAGCTTGTAGGCTATATCACATGTGAGGATGCTGTAGGTGGCGGATCATTTATAGCCTTTTCTCACAGCAGCTGCAATAATTAAGTTTATTTTGATGGTGTATTGTATGGTGTGACAAATTAACATTAGAGATTAGACTGTACAGAAACGAAAGTCTAAAGGTAATGCTAATACACACTAAATACACATAGTCACGCAATGCTGATGTTGTTAACATTAACAATTTGAGAACAAAGTATAACAATAATAATAATTTGCAAGGTTTGTCGTGATCTGAGCTAAGCGATCATTAGATGTAATCACCATTGGCAGCGCGATTTATTGTAATGCTTTTTTTCTCAGTTGGTCAGAACAAAAGTGGCAGATTTGTTACAATAGAATATGGTTTTTGATCGAAGATGAATCTAAACCATCAAGCATTAACCTCGCTAACCACTAGGGTGGAAATTGATGCTGGCCTGAGAGGAGAATCGTTCAAAACATAATGTTTTACAAGGAATTTTCAGTATCTTTAGCATTAGTATTTATTTAGTCACTTGCTTACTTTTTTTCTTCAGACTATCAGCAGAGCCTTCATGAATGGCAGTTTGGTTGAACCAGTCATTGAGTTTGGTCTGGACTATCCTGAGGGAATGGCTGTGGACTGGATGGGTCGAAACCTCTACTGGGCTGATACCGGCACCAACCGAATTGAAGTGGCACGTCTGGACGGCCAGTACCGACAAGTGCTGGTCTGCAAAGACCTGGATAACCCTCGCTCCCTTGCTCTGGACCCTGCCAATGGGTAGGATCTCTGGCTTTAAAGTTTGTCCTGCTCTGACTACAATTTTGCCCTTAAAATTCATTGCATACCACTTCAACCTAGTGTCTGCCATCTTGCACGTTCACTGCACTGCATAGTGTTTACCCATCCGCCTGTGTTGGTAAACCATAGGCTTCCTACATTTTTAGCCCTCCGGAAGTATGCTAATCGATTATTACCACTAGTTAAATATCTGATTTAACTCTCACACGCTCAAACACAGACACGCTTATTGGTATTACAGCGCTTCCTCAGGGCATCAAGTTGTATGTGTGGCAGAAGACAAGTGCCAACATGCCGCAGCCCCTGCATGTGGCTCAGAGGAGTGAAGTCATGTCCTCCAGCGCCCAGCAGGCATTCCTGTGGCTTCTGAGGCACGACTGCCTCTATTAGCCAACACATTCTTCAGCATTGTCTCTTCTCACCTTAACACTGAGAGGTGTTGACTCAGTAGACTCGTAGCCCAGTGGTGTAATGAGTGGGTTGAGGGATTGGTCAGGTGTGCTTTTCACTGCTCGCTTACCCAATGGGGGGAAAAGTAACATTTGCTTTGTTTATTGTAGGCAGCTTTGCCTATGCTTTTCCATTTCTTTTTATTTGCTGTTGTTAGATTAAATATTTATTCATTTATTGTTTATTAATTTATAATTTTTATATAAATTATTAAATTAATGAATAAGTTATTAAAGGTGCAGTAAGCGATTTCTGAGAAATGCGACTAACAACGAACTCTTGCTTCTCTTGTGTACTGTGTTAAGTTTTGGTTCTTCCTTGTTCAGTTGTTATCTTCTCTTTATTTTTTAAGAAGCATTATTTTGCTTCACTTCAGCTATGATAAAGAGACATCCACTTTTGCACTGCATGTGCATTTTGGGGGCGGAGCAATGAAGAGAGGGGTGTGTTTGTTTGGGTTGATTTCATATTTCAACTGTTTCTCAGAAATTGCCTACTGCACCTTTTAATGTTTGTTAATATATGGTTAATAAATATAATTCATAATTATATAAATTATATAGCAAATAAAATGACTAATAAATTAATAGTATATATTATTTTTAATAGTATATATTTATTTTTAATATATTGTTATATATTTAGTATATATTGCTATATTAAACATTATTAATTAAATAAGTAATATTTTTAAATGTATAAATAAACTTCATTATCTTATAATAAATATTTTATCTTTTTATTATTAATGCTTAAATGTTAAATAAATATTAATTATATAGCAAACAAAAATGACTAATAAATTAATAGTACATGTATTTATTTTTTATTCATTTATTTTCTATTTAGTTTTATTTGTTCTAGCCATATTAAACATTCATTCATTCATTGTATTTTCATAAATTAATTTATTTATAAATTAATTAATAAATATTGATATTATTTTAAGTATTACATATAAATAAAAAATAAATATTAGTAGGGATGCACCGATACCATTTTTTTAAGGACTGAGTACGAGTACCTATACTTTTTTTCTAGTACTCGCCGATGCCGATACCGATGCCTATACATTTATTAATTTCTCTCTTTTTTTTTTTTTTTTGGGTGATGTTGCAGTTTTCAAAGCACAACACAGTGAGACTAATGAACGTAGGGCAGCTTCTTTGATTGAAAAGCAATCTGACCAATCATAATGTCGAATCCGCCATTTTGTTCGACAAAGCAGTCAGGAGTTAGAAGATTAACCTCGGTGGACTTGAACTTGAAAAATGGTGTGTATTGACGTCTTTCCGCGATTGAAACAACATTCCTTCTCATGTTCATTCATGTTTATTTGATGCTATAAATGAACTAGTAGGAAGAGATGATCGGTTCACGAGCCGCTTGAGCTGAGGCGCTACAGCGATCTGTCACGACACATTAAAGAGCCACAAACTGGTTTTTATTGTTCGAATTTTTTTTAAAAAGTACAGTTTGAAAGCTGGGACTTTGTTTAATATCATAAGTAACCTACTCTGACTCTCTTTATTTTTAAATTGTGTGTGTGTGTGTGTGTGTGTATGTATGTATGTATGTATATATATATATATATAATTTTTTTTTTTTTTTTTTTTTTTTTTTTTTTTTACATTTAGTAATATGTCTTTATGATTTATAGAATGTGTTTTCTTGTTAATATCAACATGCCAATGGACAGAAGGTCAAAATAAATTAAATTTGTCATTGTGATGGCTGATAAATTTTATTCTAGTTTTGTTTGATATGCAGTCAAGTAAATGATTTGGGTTTGCAGGTACATGTACTGGACTGAATGGGGAGGTCGACCCAGGATAGCCCGCGCTCACATGGACGGCAGTAACATCGTGACATTGGTAGACAAAGTGGGCCGAGCCAACGGACTTACAATTGACTACATCGACCAGCGGCTCTACTGGACAGACCTGGACACCTGCATGATTGAGTCCACAAACATGCAAGGTGACAAATCATGGGTTTTGAAAACTCCACAATCATCGTAAATGCCTCTTGAATCATACACAGTATTACACCATCTTACCTCCTTTAATAAACTTAAAGCATTGTTTAACATCCTCAGGCTTGCAGAGGGAGATAGTGGCCGACGATCTTCCTCATCCTTTTGGCTTGACCCAGTATCGCGACTACATCTACTGGACCGACTGGAACCTGCGCAGCATTGAGCGGGCGGATAAGCGCAGTGGGTTGAACCGAACGGTGGTACAAGGGCACCTGGAGTATGTCATGGACATCCTGGTTTTCCACTCCTCCAGACAAGATGGCGCCAACGAGTGTTCGCAGAACAACGGCCACTGCGCCCACCTCTGCCTAGCATCACCCTCTGGAGCCCAGTGCCGCTGCGCTTCCCACTACACCCTGGAGGCAAACGGACGCAACTGCAGCTGTGAGTTTTGGCGTACAGGGATTTAAAGGGGACATATAAAGCATTCAGTGTCGCTACATTTGTACCATTATTCCTCCTTTGACTTCTGATTATTTTAGCACTCAAAAATTTGGGTAGTTAACTAAGATTTTATTTGCCTTGCCGATATTTTCGCAAAATGTATTACTAGTAATAATTGTAATTATTATATTTATTATTTATAAAATGTTTATGTATACTACTAGTACTACTAATTATTATTTAATATTGTCCTTATTGTTGAGTTCTGATTAAAATGCACTGTTTTGAGTTTTTATATTTTAGCAGCCATCAGGGCTAAAGTAATTTATGGTCTTTCAGCCATGAAGTTCACTGGGTTTTACTGACAATAAAGTGAGTCATGGGTTTTAAGATGCAGTTGGCAGATTGAAACAGCATTAGAAAACAATGGCTTCCAGCCATGCAAAACTCAGTCATATGCATTTAATTCCTTATAAGCTTAAAAATTACTGAATTTGGATTAAACAAGCACGCCAGAGAGCCCGGTGAGAGCATTTGGCTTAGAGTGCAGAGGTCTTGGCAATGCTAGTGTGTTTCTACTCTTTTAGTCCCTCTTGTTTCTTCATTCTTTCATGGCCTGGAGGGAAAGGCTGATTGCGTTTAGTTCGTGTGATTGCATTTAGCTGACCTTCACCTTCTGATCAGAGGAATGGAGCTGGCTTTGAATTGTCCATGGCTGACCTGTGCTGTTATAACTTAGTTTTCATCCCTTATTCTCGCCTCCCTGTTGTTTTGCTCAACAGCGCCCTCTAGCTTCCTGCTCTTCAGCCAGAAGAGCTCCATCAGTCGAATGGTCCTGGGAGAACAGAGTCCAGACATGATTCTACCAATCCATGTTATAAAGAACATGCGTGCCATCAGCTTCGACCCTCTGGAACGCCTGGTCTACTGGGTGGATGGCCGACAAAACATCCGCAGGGCCCGGGACGATGGCACTCAGGTGACGGTTCAATCAAAGAACATTGATGTAACTTGATTATAATACTCACCTGACCTGCTCTAAATTGAAACAAATATTTATTATTTAATATATTATTTAATTGAATGTTTTTACATTAAAACAGTGAGTCAAAACAACAATAATAATAATAATCATTATTATTATTATTATTATTATTATTATTATTATTATCCCAAAATGAAGATAATACAAAAAGGATCAGTTTTAAATAAGAAATATATAAAATAAGGGGGAAATATATATATATATATATATATATATATATATATATATATATATATAATGTATGTTAATTGTTAATTTTTAATAATACTTTTTAGTAATTGTGTTGATAATAACAAATTTTATTATTATTAATATAAATATTATTAATAATATTAATATATTATTAACTATTATTATATGATAGATGATAATAATAATATTTACTATTTAAAACCATTCACTGGTCCACTTTTCGGATCAGTTTTAAAAGTTTTGTATGTATTATTTATTATTATTTTGCTGATAATGTTGTTATTAATATTAATATAAATATTATTAATAATAATTAATAATATATTATTAATTATTATGATTGTTATTATATAATAATAAGTATTATTATTATTTAAAATCATTTCTTAATATCTGATGCACTTTTTGTATTATCTTCATTTTGGGACTTTTCTCAGCATATTGATAGGCAATTTGTGATTAATTTGATTAATCAGCTTGGCATATATTGATAATCCTAATTTAAAATGATCTCATCTAATTTATCAGGCATCCACGGTGATGACCCCAACCAGTCTTCACCCGAAGCAGCCTCATGACCTCAGTCTGGACCCCTACAGTCGCACCGTCTACTGGACCTGCGAGAGCACCAACACCATCAACATCCATCGCATGGACGGGCACGTTGTCGGAGAGGTCCTGAAGGATGATGTGGACAAGCCACGTGCTATCGTGGTGAACGCTGAGAAAGGGTACGATTATTAATTAGCAGAGTAAAGTATAGGGCATGATCATTACAACCTGCATTAAATTTAATTGCTCATCCTGTCCAAAACCTCAGGGCCAGATTTTGTACTTCAGCTTTGGTTTGGCTCCTTTTCATAAACATAACAACACCTTATCAATTGTTTATTGATATATGGCCGGTGGACTTAAAATTACTGCATAAAACTGGATACTCTAATGACGGGGCACTTCGCCATTACTTTGGTATTGTCGGAAAACTCTTGATTCCATCCAGGCCTCTCCAATAGCCAAATATGTGGAACAGATGGCCCTCTGTGGTCCCCGTGCTGCGGCGCTCGCTAGCGGGTCGACCATGCACAGGCGTTGGCTGCATGCACTGTAATTGTGTGTCTCATTGTTAGTTTGACCGTCATCAGTGGGTTTTCTATTTACGTCTCACCCTCACAGCCTCGTCTGGGTGGGGTGGAGGGGACTTCTCCCATAATAGTGGCAGGATAGAGAAATTACGGCACAAAAACGAGCATCTAATGTTTGTTTGTGTATCCCTATATTTAGTCTTACATTTTATCCCAAAATTGTCCAGATTATACTTCTTGTTTATGAGATATCTGAATAAACACTGTCACTGTGCTATTTTTGTATTAATTATATACTTTTATAGTATTTATTAATATTTTAAATTGGCTTTTATTTATCATACCTGCAAACTAGTCGCTTTTCAGCGAAATTCGCCGTTTTGAATCAAAATATGTAATTTATGTGAATTGGGGGGGGGGGGGTTCTCCTCACAAGAATCGAAAATGGGACCATAGATGTCTCTCAAGCTGTCGTGATCTTTTTTTGGCGCACTGATTTATATTTTCAGTTTTCATTTTAATTTTAGTTCACGTTTAGTAATTTTATGAGCTTTTGTCAAGGGTACATTTACACGACAACAATGTACTAAGAACGGAAAAGTGTTTCCTTTGCGTTTTTCGCGTATAGACAACAACGCTCAAAACGATACCCGTTCACACGGACTAGTGAAAACGACGAAAAACACTGTATTATGCTGCCAGACCAGTAGTTGGCGATGTCACTTTGTAAAGGAAGAAATTTGTTTTCACAAATTTGCAGGGTTTTTTTAGTTTACACGGAGACAATAACGATATAGTTTTCAAAAACTTGCACTTTAAAACCTGTTTTCAAAAGTTTACATTTTCAGGTCCCCCAAAACGGCGTTGTCGTGTAAATAACAGCCAAAACGCATAAAAAATTTTCTTAGAAAATGTTGTTGTGTAAACAGCCCCTAAGCTTTAGTAATTTTAGTACTTATTTATTTCAGTATAAAAAAGGTAATATTTTTGTTTAAAGGGTTAGTTCACCCAAAAATGAAATTTCTGTCTCTCCCTCATGTCGTTCCACACCCGTAAGACCTTTGTTCATCTTCGGAACACAAATTAAGATACGCAAGTGAAGCAAGATAATTAACACTTCAAACACCCAGAAAGCTACTAAAGGCATATTTAAAACAGTTCATGTGACTACAGTGGTTCAACCTTAATGTTATGAAGCGACAAGAATACTTTTTGTGTGCCAAAAAAACAAAATAACAACTTTATTCAACAATATCTAGTGATGGGCGATTTCAAAACACTGCATCATGAAGCTTCGAAGCTTTACGAATCTTTTGTTTCGAATCAGTGGTTCGGAGCGTGTATCAAACGATCTCAAACTGCCAATATCACGTGATTTCAGGAAACGTGGCTTCAGTAAAAGTGTGGTTCACGTGGTTCACGTGACTTTGGCAGTTTGATACACGCTCTAACAGGTGTTGAACAACATGAGGGTGAGTAATTAATGACAGAATTTTCATTTTTGGGTGAACTAACCCTTTAAGTTCTTCATTTAATTTATTTTTTTATTTAACCTTTTCCAGTTTCAAATATTGTTTAAGTAGTTTGTTTGGGTTAACGCTAACATCACTGCCTGTTATGGTTTGTTTTGTGTTTTATATAATTGACAATCAACTTGGTGTTAAAAGCACAGATTAAAGAAATGTTTCAATAGGTTTTGTTTCATCAGGTGTGCCTGATTTGTTCTGGTCAAGGTCTTGTGCTGACCCTCTCCAAAAGCATCGACTTTCACTAGTTGGTGGATCTAGATCCAAAATGCTGCCAAAACCAGATGAGATGACAACTCAAAATGTTGTAAAATTAATGAAGCATTGTTTTACCTAGATCAAAACATCTTCAAAGATGTTAGCATAAGGATTTGTTTAACATGCAGGTGGGAAATTTAATATGTGATATGCTACATTCCCCACACTGAAGTCAGGCTTTGGCAGACATTTAGTGAGTACATAACACTCCATAGTGCTCTGACTCAGAGAAGGCATCTTCAGATCCATCAGCCAAACCAATTTAGGGGTTTATTCACTTCTGTCCTCTTCTTAGCATTGGAAATGTATCAAATATAATGTATATCACCCCAAACTTTTCCCAGAAGCAACTGTGTTTTTAAGCTGTGATATTATCTCATTTTTAATGACACTCAGACACTGTATTGGCATCGATATCGATATCACTGTTCTGTTTTTTTAAGCTGAACAAAATTGCTAACAGATGCAAATTGTGGGTTTCTCAGACAGCAACTGAAAACAAAGGAGCAAACGCACCTTTGAGAGTTATCACAAACTAGTCCAGACATAACATTAGGGCTAAAGGGCTTTTGTGATGTGTGAAGATATACAACAATTCTCCCACACAGTCAAAACAACGTGGCCCCATCAAAGTTGTTCTTTCTGTTTAACAAATGAGTGTTTATCCAAACAGATCATGTGTTGGTTATGCAATGCAATAACATAAATTACTACAAACGCTTTTATTAGATGTTAAAAAATGTTGTTTATAGAATCCAATTAAAGTCACTTTGCCTTTACTAAAATTTTCTTTATTTGGAAAATGGTATGTAACTTACAAACCTTTTTTTTTTTTTTTTTCTCCAACAGCTACATGTATTTCACTACTGTCCAGGACCGTTCAGCAAAAATTGAAGGTGCGTCTTTGGATGGGACGGAGCGTGAATCCCTGTTCACAACCGGTTTGATCCGCCCTGTGGCACTGGCTTTGGACAACAAGCTGGGCAAGCTGTTCTGGGTGGATGCAGACCTGAAACGGATTGAGAGCAGTGACCTGTCTGGTAAATACTATTATATTTTTGCTTGCATATCAAATGATAGTTTTATGTGAAACTGATTTCAGAACAGTTATCTAATACATTGATAATATATATATATCAAACTTTAGCCCAAAGTTTTAAATGTCCACAACTGAAAATGCTTCTTTTTTGCATTTTTCTGATTTAATACAATACTGATAAGTCATTAATTATTTTATGTTATGCCCAATATTAAAATATATACACTATTTTAGCAGAATAAAATAAAACACTAATAACGCTATAAAAAACTAAAATTAATAAATTTAAATGTTACAAATGTACAGTATGAAAAATAGATATTCATTTTGAGATTACCTTTTTTTAAAAAAATTTTTTTAATTATATTAAATTTAATTATTTTTTAAAGATAAATTGGAAGTGACCGTTGGATGACTACAAAGGTAATCTAAATGTAAAAATACGGGAAATGAGCATAATTACTGTAAATATGCAATATCAGCCAGTACAATAAATTAAAAATTACTAAAATCAGCCAATAACTAATATTGTAGCAATCAGTGTTAAAAACTATTTTTAAAAAAATCATTAATTGAAATAAAGCTGAAATCAATCAAATAAAAAAGGTTTAAGTTGAAATACTTAAATTTAGTAAAACTAAAACTGAACTAAAAATAGCTAAATATGTAAGCTAATTATTTTAGAATAACAAAAAAAACGCAACAGCACATCATAAAATCACAAAAAGTGAAATTAAAATGAAAACTAAAATAAAATAAAAGCCAATTCAAAATATTAAAAAAAATACTATAGAAATAATTCTAAAATAACAATTTATTGTGTGTCCCTAAATATCAGAATTTGAGTGAAAATCTGAGTTTTGTACAATTATAACAACAACCACTCTGTTGGTTGTAATACTGTACCAAAAGGTCATGATTTAAAGTCCCCCGGAAAACAAAATTGAAGTTTTTTAGCTTTTAGTATGAATATATTAGTCTTAATGTAATGAATAGGCTGGTGTGTTTCACATTCACAAAATTCGCATTTAGGAGATATAAGCATTCAAAACTTACAGTCTCTAACTTCCGTTAAAATGGATCATGGATTTTCATGACATCACGTCGCACTTCAGCTTCTCGTCAAATCTTCTGTCCAATCAAATGCTCTCTAGAATCTGAAGTGCCCCGCCCCCTCCTACACTATAAACAGACACTGAAGCGGATGCTGAAATCGGTCATTTCTGCACAGAATGCTGTATTTTAAAGTGATATAGAGGAGATTAGGAGGAGAAATGGTTAGAGATTAGAAGGAAACTGAGGTTTTACCGAGGTTAACGGCTCTGGCCGAGCTGTGGTATGAACGAAACGCTATTGGCTATTTTAAAAAAGGGGCGGAGCTGTTCGATATGTCCCGCCCTGTCTTCCTGTTTCAGTTTAAATTACGTCAACACATTGCATAATGCTGCGCGTTCCATGGCATGGCCTTTAAGACTTGAAAAATGAAATGTTCCCATACAACTCAATGTTAGTCATTTATTTTGATGATCAATTTTGATCTCAGAGCTTTGCCAGAAAGATTAGGCCTTTTCTTTCATTGCGTACATGTCACTGAATCTCATGCCCAGAATGTTTTTGTTTCCCATCTTGTATTGTATCGCCCACGGGCAAATTGATTGCAATCAGTTCTGCAGTTTTCTGGAACACCATGTGAAACAAGGACAACTTTCTGACCTCTCCGATCAGATTTGTTAACTGACAGCTATGGAAACCAAACAAACGGACAGAGAGCGCAGGCCAGGTTTAATCTATATTTACACTGTATATTTTCAATACCGTCTAGTCTAAACTAATCAAAACAGTATAGTCTGTGTTGTCTAAACATGGTCTATGCATTGATAAAGTTCTAATGAAGAATTTAACTTAGTTCATTCTTCTGAGGTTATTTAAATGCCTTCATCACTGAAAATCACTGGCTTGTCTGATTTCTCCTAACGATCTGCCAGTAAGCAAAGTCTCTCCAGATGCTGAGATCTGATGTTTGATGTTAGCATGAGACAGATGATCACACCTTAAGCCACGGCTAATCTCTTTGCGCAACAGAATCCTTCTGCAGCCAAATGACCAACACAAAGGCTGAATAGATATGATTTATAACGTGACACAGTGGAAAAACCTGAGTTATGACTCTGCGGATCTCTTTGTTTGCTTCCCAGGGGCCAATCGGATTGTTCTTCAGGACTCCAACATCCTTCAGCCCGTCGGTCTGACAGTGCTGGGCGATCACCTGTATTGGATCGACAAACAGCAGCAGATGATCGAGCGCGTGGACAAGCTGACCGGAGAGAAGAGGACCCGCATTCAGGGGCGACTCCAGTACCTGACCAGCATCCATGCGGTGGAGTACATGGAACCAGAGGAGTTTGGTAAATTCACAGTTTCTTAAATTACTAAACCATTAGCTCTATTCCAAAACCTTGTATAATATAATATAATATAATATAATATAATATACAACGCAGGCAAAATATATGTCAAGACATTTACTATTTTAATTTAATGATCTGCTTAAATGTGTACAAATATAAAGTTATTATAAA
Organism: Ctenopharyngodon idella; assembly: GCF_019924925.1. NCBI lineage: Eukaryota > Metazoa > Chordata > Actinopteri > Cypriniformes > Xenocyprididae > Ctenopharyngodon > Ctenopharyngodon idella. Next base: position 10,650,755 of record NC_067243.1, on the reverse strand, counting down.
TATAAAGAATGAAATTTAGCATAGTATATTATTTACTTATTTTATATATATTTAAATTATTATTTATATTTAAAAATGAATTAAAATGAATTTATATATATATTATTAAAAAAGCATAGTATATTATTTACTTACTAACATATATATATATTTTTTTATAAATATTATTTATATTTAAAAATGAATTAAAATGAATTCATATATATATATATATATAAACATAGCATAGTATATTATTTACTAACATATATATAAAATACAGATATTTTTAATATATTAATTATATTTAAAAATGACAAATTAAAATTAATTTATATATATATATAATTAAAACATTAATTATTTATAAGACTGACAAATTAATATTAATGTATTTAGCATATTGTTATATTAAATGTACTTACTAACATATATATATATATATATATATATATATATAATTGTGTTTTTAACCTGCATTTCACCTTGTTTGAGCTGCAAAAATCAGTATAATTATGTAGTTAATGTCCACATAGCTTCAGAGTTCCTGTTATTAAAGAGTATAATTGTCCTTTAATCTCCTTAACAGCATCCCACCCTTGTTCCCGGGACAACGGAGGCTGCTCCCACATCTGCATCGCTAAGGGAGATGGGACGCCACGCTGCTCATGTCCCATGCACCTGGTGCTGCTTCAAAATCTGCTCAGCTGCGGAGGTATATTTCACATATATACATGCATATCTGTGGCATGAAATCAAAAATGCACCAATCTGTTTTGATGCATCTGCGTTAATCACATATTTACCCACAACCCACATCAGAGCCTCCCACATGCTCTAGCGAGCAGTTCACCTGTGCTACTGGCGAGATCGACTGCATCCCCATGGCGTGGCGCTGCGACGGCATCGCCGAGTGCGCAGACCACAGCGACGAGATGAACTGCCCCATCTGCTCCGAGCTTCAGTTCCAGTGCGACAAAGGCCAGTGCGTGGACTCTCAGCTGCGCTGCAATGGAGAGCCAGACTGCGCAGATGGCTCTGATGAACTGGATTGCGACAGTACGTCCAACTGTTCCACAGATTGATCCTGCTGATTTACCAGAATTTCCACCTGTGATTTGATTCTGTAAAAACATACATTTTTGAGTTGCACAATTTGGCCCAAAAATATTGCTTTTGAGATTTGAAGTGCGATATGACAAACAACTCCCTGAATCATCACTGAATAGGTTCAAATGATTCACTTGAGTCATTTAATGAACCGCAATTTATTATGTCCAATTCAGATTGGGTTGAAAACCGTTATAGTGTTGTGAATCTCTTATAAAAAAAAAAAAATTAAAAAAAACTTAAATCACTGACTTGTTCATATGACAATTTGTAGTTAAAGATACACATCAACAACTGAGTTTTAAACTTTTGTTGTAATAAATTGTCTTTTTAAAGAAAAACTGTCTTTTAAGGAAATGCAAATTCTTATAGGAAACACTGATTTGTTCCATTCGTATATTTATCTGCCTCTTTTTTTAAACTCCCATGTTTTTTCTTTAAGTGGTTAAAGCTGTTTTAACTTGCAGTCTCTGATCTTTCCTCTTGCTTTTTCCCCATCAGCCATTTGCATGCCTAATCAGTTCCGTTGTGGCAACAACCAGTGTATTCTGAAGAAACAGCAGTGTGACTCCTTCGCCGACTGCACAGACAAATCTGATGAGCTTTTCTGTGGTACGTTTACCATATCATACCAAAAAAAGCATGTGGTGTTTGACCATGCATGCCATAACTTGGTGATTGTAACTATGCTTGCAAGACAAAATTATCCCTATTTGGCTTTTTCACAGATTTCCCTCCGCCCTCCAATGACCTTCCGCGTCACACCAGCACCATCGGCCCCGTCATCGGCATCATCCTCTCTGTCTTTGTGATGGGAGGCATGTGTTTTGTGTGTCAGAGAGTTGTGTGTCGCCATTACAAGGGCCCCAACGGAGGCTTCCCACACGAGTACATCAGCGGGACCCCTCACGTGCCCCTCAACTTCATCGCACCCACAAATTCACAGCACGGTACTTTTACAGGTAAAGGTCTGCTGTTTGATAGCTGCTGCAGTCTCTTAAGGTGAATAATGTCTCTTCCTGTGATGAGTCTTGTGGGTGATGAGTCTGTCTCGCTGTGTCGCAGGTATTTCCTGTGGGAAGTCCATGATGAGCTCAGTGAGTCTCATGGGCAGCAGCAGCAGTGGGGCTCCTCTCTACGACAGAAACCATGTGACAGGAGCTTCATCCAGTAGTTCTTCCAGCACCAAAGGAGCTTTCTACCCACAGGTACTGTAATATTCATCTTTGTTTATTGTTTATAAGAAAAGACCAGTGTTTATTTAATTCCATGTAGAAAAAAAGGTGTTTGTATTTTAAATTAAATGCTCATTCATATATTTTGGTAACACTTTACAATAAGGTCTCATGCTGTAAAGTATTGTTTCTCGTTAGTTAATGTTAACTAATGTAGTTAACTAATGTTAACAAATGAAACCTTATTGTAAAGTGTTACCTATGTTGTATATTGTCTGGATTATTGTGGTTAATGTCATATAATTGATTTTTTTCCCTCTCTGATCTGTGTGTAGATGCTCAACCCTCCTCCATCACCAGCAACAGATCGTTCACTTTACAATGCAGAAGTCTTCTATTCGTCCAACAGCCCTTCCACAACCAGGTCTTACAGGTGCGATTTAATACAGAGATCCTGGATAGTTGGAGAGAGATGGATGGATGGATGGATGGGTAGATGATGGGTAGCTGGTTGTTAGATGATGGGGAGATGATGGGGAGATGATGGGGAGATGATGGGGAGATGGATGGGGAGATGGATGGGGAGATGATGGGGAGATGGATGGTTAGATGATGGGGAGATGGATGAGTAGATGAATGAGTAGATGATAGGTAGATTGATGGGTAGATGGATGAGTAGATGATGGGTAGATGGATGAGTGGATGAGTAGATGGATGAGTAGATGGATGAGTAGATGGATGGGTAGATGATGGGTAGATGATGGGTAGATGATGGGTAGATGGATGAGTAGATGATGGGTAGATGGATGAGTTGATGAGTAGATGATGGGTAGATGGATGAGTAGATGGATGAGTAGATGGATGAGTAGATGGATGAGTAGATGGATGAGTAGATGGCTCAAATATCTAGTATGTTAGTAAGATAGATATGTGGATATATGAATGGAAAGATGAATAGCTGCATAGATGGATAAAAGGATGGCTGAATAGATGACTGTGCTGATGGATACATATCTCAAATGTCTCCTCAAGTTACTGATGTCCGAATATTTTCCCTCAACAGGCCATATTTGATGCGAGGGGTCGCGCCCCCCACCACCCCCTGCAGCACAGACGTGTGTGACAGTGACTACACCACCAGCCGCTGGAAAAGCAATAAGTACTACATGGACCTCAATTCAGACTCTGACCCTTACCCTCCGCCCCCCACACCCCGCAGCCAGTACATGTCAGCGGAGGAGAGCTGCCCTCCCTCGCCCTCCACTGAACGCAGCTACTTCCACCTGTGCCCCCCGCCCCCCTCGCCCTGCACGGACTCCTCATGACACCCGGCAAACGGCCACGCTTTGTAAATAGTTTTAAATAGTTTAAGAAGAAACAAAGATTTTATTTTATTTTCCACACGCTTTGTTCAAGAAACATTTCAGCTTTTCGGGAGGAACAGGAAACATTTTCCGGATATTTTCACCCAGAGTTATACAGCGGTTGTGACAGGACGATGCTTGCACGAATGAATTATATTATGACGTTTTTTTATAAGTCCCCCCCCAAGCTCTTCAATATGTGAGAATATGAACTGAAATGCAATTTCTGTAAGTCATCTGTTTCAGGATGGTTATGATTTAATCATCTTTTTTTCATAATACCAATTAAAAATAAGTTTAATTGCAAACCAAATCGTCGATATAACACCAAAATCATCCGCTGCAGAGGAGTTGTACATATGTGTAATTAAGTAAATAATTAATGTTTTTCGTAATGGCAATGAGGTGTTGTTTTGATTATGTTCTATGTGAATATGATACAATTCCAAGCATATGTTTGGTTTGTCCTGTTTACCAAAAGTGTGTTTGCTGCTATTGTACATACATCTTTTACTGTAAATAATGACAAATGAAAACAGCCAGCTAAAATGTTTTGTTTATATAATGAGAACTGACCATAGACCATTGTAAAATTGTTATTAATCTCTTATAGAAAAACATACATGTGAAATGTCATTGCTTTGAAGGAGTCTTGTTTAAAATTCTATCTTAAAAGGATAGTTCAACTAAAAAAAAAAAAAAAAATCTTGTCATTCCAAACCTGTATGACTTATTTCCCACTGTAAAACATTAAATAAGACGTTTAGCAGAATGTCCAAGCTGCACTTTTCCATAATGAAAGTACCATAAAAGCATTATAACTGTAGTCTATGAGTCTTCTGAAGCCAAACGACTGCTTTGTGTGGAACAGACTGAAATTTATATGAAAAAGAGCAGCTTGGACATTCTGATAAACATCTCCTTTTGTTTTCTACAAAGAAAGGAAAGTCTTAAGGGTTTGGGATGACATAAGGGTGACTAAATGATGACAAAATGTTCATATTTTAGTGAACTATCCCTTTAAAGAAGCGGAAAGTCACCTGCTTTGTAGTAAACTACATGGATTTTATCCGATCTCATGGACTGAACTCATTGTAGGTGCTTAGTAAAAAAACTAAAAATAATAATTATAGTAATAATAATACAGTTAAACTAAGCTATGATTTGAACACAAGGATATGTGGTTAATTTTACCGTAATACTACGGTAACAAACTGCTTTTTTTGAATTCATGACATGCAATTTAGAAAAGTGGTTTGAAATTGTGATTTTTTTTTTTTTAATTTTTTTTTTATGGTAAAGTTGAAGAATCAAACTGTATTTCCCTTTTTATAATGCTAATTCGACTGAGATATTGTTTTTTTTGTTTGTTTTTTAGGTTAAAACATGTCTTGTAGCACACATTGAAATGCCATGTATGTCTGTTTGAAATGTACTTTTTTTCTCTTTGCCAAATTGAGCACTTATGGAAATTACATGTGCATAAAAACTAGAATTATAGATCTAGAGAAAACTACAAGATGAAATGAGTTTCACAGACTGATTACTTTAGTTGTTTTTACAGATAGACATACAAGAAGACATATAGCAATGTCTTTAAAGGCAAATATTAGATGAAAGGAAATAGTCATTCTAGAAAACTCCGCAAAGACCAGTTGAACAGGTGATGCACATTATTAAATTGCCCTCAAGGTAACACTATTCACCGTGAATGTGACTGAATGGAGATTATTAGGATTTTTATACCACTATGGCAGGTCAGCACTTCGACTGAATCTGTCTGGATCGTACCATCCACTCACACCGAGGAGCTTTTTGCTCTCAGGTGTACCACCAATGTCTTTGTTTTGTGTACAAAAATGCCTCATATAATGCACACTTGTGACAATTTTTGTATCAAAAGCATTTTTATATATAATAAAGGTTCTATTTTAAGAAATGTAGTATTGTCATTGTGCTTGTTAATGCTGTATTATCTCATATGAAAGGTTAACTCATATTTACATATAGTATATTTGTAAAGTAACATATAACTTGCTAATTCAGCTTTGTGTGTAAAGAATGCTTCAAATCATGTGGCTTATTGAAGGCTTATTTCTCTAAGTGGTCCAGCAGGCAAAAAAATCCCTTACATTTACAGTGAACACGGAGCCTGAAGCTTCAATAAGGCAATTGTTAATTAAATTGAGCAAGGTGCGTCTCAGTCCACTGGTAAACCAACAAACATGACCAAGAACGCAGAAACACTTTAAATTACTCCAAACAGAGCTTTATGAAATGTTATTGTTGAATGTGACATTGCTGTAGTGGAATTGCATGTTAGAGTAATAAAATAAATCTGTGTTTGATCATTGCCAGCGGTTCGGGATTTCAGCCATTTTGTCTTCTGCTGCCCTCATGTGGATAAAAACAACAAAAAATATAGCCTAAATCAGGTTGGAATGGCCCTCCTCACCTCTCATTCTTATATTAATGTCTTATTTCTATTTAGAAAGTCTTAATTATATATTCTTTAGTTATATATAGTTAATTAATTATTAATTATATATTCTTTTCCTGTGTTTAATGTTAGTATCATGAAAAAATGTTTGGGTAATTTTTGACCTGAATAAATATATATATATAAATTCAATAATATACAAATATATATATATATATATATAATTAGTTGTTGTTTTTTTTCAGTTAAAACAAACTTTTTAAAATACATTTTAATAAATAATAATATATAAAATATTTTTATATATTATATCTGAAATTTTTTTTTAATTTTTTTTTTTTGCTAATATATATATATATATATATATATATATATATGAATTAGTTTTTAGTTTGTTCATTTAAAACAAATAAAAACTTTTTAAAATAAATTTTAATTAATTATAAAATAAAAAATATATTTTTTTATTTTTTACTGAAACTAATTTATATATATATATTTAAAAAAAAGTTTTTTAATTTTTTACTGATATATATATATATATATATATATATATATATATTATATATATATATATATATATATTAGCTTTTAGTTTTATCAGTAAAAACAAATTAAAAAAAACTTTTTAAAATAAATTTTAATAAATTATAAAAATAATAAATATTTTTTACTGAAAAAAATTAAATCTAATTTGAATCTATATATGAAAAAAAATTACTAATATATATATATATATATATATATATATATTACCTGTACATTCTCTTGACATTGACAGAGATTCATTATTATTTTTTTTATTTTTTCATATGTAGGCCTATCCATCAGTTTATGAATGTATTATGAATGTCGCTTCTTCACAAAGGCCCATGCTATAAAAAATGAGACCAAATGCTAGTATACAGCAGTTGTTAACTAAATGTACATTCCTCTTTCTCATTTTTCATCTTAAAGGACTGTCTTCAGCACTTGACAGAAGTGAACACATGTTGTGAGGCTCCTGACTGGGCTGAAGGGGGAGGGGAGATGTCGACACCCCTCCATGTACCCATCTGTCTGTCTTTGTTTATGATCCGTGTTGTAGAGGAGCTAAAAACACGCCTTGGAAAAAGGCACGTGAAAACACGTTTATACATGTCAGGAGGGAAAGAACACCAGTGCTAGCGGACCCTATGGCATCCTGGATCTCCTGATTATACATTAAAAAAAAGTGTATTCGCTGACTAAACTGCATGTTTAAGCTGTCTTAACTGAAATCAACTTGCCACTTGTTGTTTCAGGATGCACACCAGTAATGTTTTTTCTAAGGCACATTTAAAAAAGCTACTTAAAGGAATAGTTCACCCAAAAATGAAAACTCTGAGCTCATCATTTACTCACCCTCAAGTTGTTCCAAACCTGTATGAATTTCTTTGTTCTGCTGAACACAAAGGAAGATATTTGGAAAAATGTCAGTAACCAAACAGATCTCACCCCCCATTGACTACCATAGTAGGAAAAATAAATACTACGGTAGTCAATGGGGGGCAAGATTTCTTTGATTACTGACATTCTTCCAAATATCTTCCTTTTTGAATATATATATATATATATATATATATATATTTATAAAACGGTTAGTTCCTGTCCTTGATTCTGATTGGTCAACAGTTGTGTTTTATTCACGATAAAACACGGCTATGATCGCTTCACCCAACAGTTCTGTGTATCACTACACAACACTCTTAGCAACCACTCTTAGCAATGTAAACTGTATGTTCTCAATTGATATTGTTCATTGAAGCTTACTGTATTATGTAGAAGAGTATTGTGAGAAAGAGATCGAGTGAGCGAGTTTAATACCTGCATTCAGATTTAGCATTTTCCTTCAGGTCAGTCCTATGTTCATAATGAAAAATCTGTTTAAATGTCCGCTGCAATATCTTGTCCTTTTAACAGTTACGGGGTTTTCCCATGACTGACAGCGCTAGTCAAAGCATTTGTCAGTTGCGTCTTGTTCCTAGTTCACAACAATTCAGTCTTTTCAATGTAAAAGTCTTTGCTACTGACTGACACACTCATAAAGACAGTCTTTGCCGCCATCTAATGGAGTAATAATGTAACTTCTGTTGCTGTTCACGGTCAGGGACTATTTTTTCCGGTGGAAGGAAGGTTTTTTACGGAGCCCCGGACACGACATGCAGGAAAAAAATAGTAGGCTAAATCGTGCACACGATTTACTATTTTGTTCCCTCGATTTACTAAAACATGTGCACGATTTACTATTTCGTTCCCTCGATTTATAAATCATGCGCATGATTTATAAATCGAGGGAACGAAATAGTAAATCGTGCGCACGATTTAGTAAATCGAGCTAACAAATTAGTAAATCGTGCGCACGATTTAGTAAATCGAGGGAACGAATTAGTAAATCATGCGCACAATTTAATTTTTTTTCTTGCATGTCATGTGCGGGGCTTCGTAGTTTTTAGTGATTTTACCTCATGAAAGTTGCATTGATACATATTTTTGGCTTTAATATTTGTATTGTGTGGTAACTGTTTTATAAAGGCAATAAGGTACTCGAGGCTAGTGCTGTATCGTGAATAAGTCACAGCTGAATATAAATATATAGTTCGTTATTAAATCAATTAGATCTATTAGATTTATTTATTTAAATTTTTATATATTTACATATAAAAAATATGCATAGATATTTTTATATGTCAGCAATCCACTTTCTTTAGGTCTGGTACAATGTTAATAAAAGAAAAGAAAAGAAAAGAAAAGAAAAGAAAAGAAAAGAAAAGAAATTTGATTAAAACTTTAAAAACCTAGAAAATAAATGCAGAAAAAAAAAATTGAAATAAAAAAATGAAATAAAATAACAGTTGGAGCCCAATGTATGTAAGCACCATGCAAAGTAATCTGTGATTAATGACCCCGATTATATAATTGTCCCCAAGATTATCATTCCCTTGTCTGAACATGAAATTCTTTTCACAAAGCTTCAAGATTCATTCCTTTGAGTGTTGTTCATCTGATCTGAGAGCAGACAGTACATGCAGAAGATATACAAAGAGAACAAAAAGCCCGACCATACTGTGTAAGTAATCGTGATAACTGCCTCTGCCTGATGAAAGATGACATGAGAAACATCTTTCGCACGGGCCCAGAAGCCCACAATGCATCTTAACATTCAGTTTACAGAACTTAAATGACATGATCTTTGATTAATAGAGGCAGGATTTTGTTAGACAATCATATGCGCATGTTTGACATAAAACAGCTTCAGTAAATTCATGATTTTTGTCATACAAACCCACATTTCAGCTCATGGCAGTCCGTAATCAGAAACATAGTGGAATCATAGGGTTAATTTGACACATATGAAACACATTAAATATGGCTGCTTTTACTCTATACAATGAATCCATTGCAGATTTTGTTATGCTTATGGAACATGCAACGCAAAATAGATCTTGCATGTCTGAAATACAGCCGTTATCAGCTGTAACAGATCAGTTCCACAGCTGATACTGTAGATTTATGCCTCACATTTAACATAAGGGTCATACGTCAGATCCTATTTGGCATGCTACACTAAACCCGTAATTGCCTGTCTGCACTACCGACAGGCTGTAGAGCATAAAATTGGGGCCCGGACCTTTTGACCCATATTTTATCAAAGGGCGCAAGACATTGAAACACTTAAATATATTAAAAAAAAAAAAACACAAACAAAAAAGATAGATCAGGTATTCTTAAAGAGATAGTTCACCCAGAAATAATCATTCATTCATTCATTTATTCATTCATTCATTCATTCAATTATTATTATGTTTGTTAGTTTGTTTGTTTGTTTTTGCATGAACTATCCCTTTAAAGCACACTTATTTTGAATTATAAGAGTTGATGTGGATTAAACTCCTTTTTATGTAATCAATTTCATGTTGATGTGATATTTGAATAATGCTTTTCTTAAGGCAAACTGGCTGCTCCATTCAGTAATATGTGATTCACGCACTCGTAGATGATTGGACCATCGGCATGTCAATCACCGTGACGTCTTATTGTTGCTAGGGCGTTGCAAGTAACGAGCCGGTTAAGGCAATTCTGAAAGCGACACTGTGAACGAGGTGTTCTGTGAAACATTTTGAAGAAACTACAAACACTTCGTCTTTATGTTGTGGATATGTTGAAATTTAAGAACTCCGTTCAAGTCACAAGCTCTCACAACGAAGGTAAGATAAAGCAATATGTGCGTTTTGATATCGCCGTACTTAAGTTTTGAAATCGGCACTTGATTGACATTCTCGTGATCCAATCAGACGAGCGATTTTAAATCGACCTAAAATACTATTGGCCCTAGCTAGTGTGGGTGTGTGTAATGATTTAGTTTCACTTAAATATTGCTTCTAAAATGTATTATTATAACATTTTTTATAATTCCAACAAAGATGATACTGTTTTAAAGATCGTCTTTGTTTACATGACGTTTCTAAATCGAAGATTTACCTCACTAAGTCCAAGAATAACAAATACGGCCAGCTTTAACTGACATCCACTGTAGCCAATCAGCGCGCAGCAGTGGATTTTGATCGACAGCTCCTCTACCTCAGGTGGGGGGTTGGGGCTGTTGAAGTTGATAACGCCGCCATCTTGAAAAGTGAACTCTGATGGTCTCTCTTTTCGCGCCCGTCACAATCTGTTATAAACACCTCATTTTCTCATACCTCGACCTGTTTTTTCTTTTTTTATTCCGGTGACCGTTTTATCCAAAGGTTCGCCCGTCTTCATGCCGGGCTTTGGCAGTATTCCGCTTTCTTAATCGGTACGTATTTGTGTTGTGTGTGTCTCTGGTAGCTTAGCATTAGCCAGCTGCCACTTCTCTGTTTTGTCGAGTCAGAATGGTTTATATTTCCAACATTTTCTCTCATTTAACTAAATTAATTTTTACATATAATATTCATACAGCGTATTTAAACCAACCCAGGATCTACAAAAGTGTCAAATCTAATATTTTGCTGGCGGAAGCTCAGTGTCGGCTAATGCCGGGGCCCGACATGCAGAAAAACTTCAGAAAGTGAGACTCAAATCCTGTGTACCAAAACATAGTGAACTGTCCACATGGACAACATTTTGGTGCAATACAAGTGCTTATGGAGGTTATATTGTAATGTTCGAACCGGCTTGTGGTGCCCAAAATGCTGTCTATGTAGGCAGCTCACTGGGTTTTGAGAGACAACCAAAACACCAACAGAAAATTTACTTTTTAAGATCATATTTTGGAGACCCAACAAATCGAGTGTTTTAGATACTGATTTTGTTTTCATATCAAAAAGTTATTAATGTGTTTCATAAGGATCTTTCAAGGACTTTAGTTATGTTAAAAGGTTATTAGTTGGGTTTAAAATGTCAATATTTTCTAATATAATACCATATTTCTCTGTAGATTTTGAACACAGTCCTCGGGCTCTTGGTTACTACATCATCTGATTTGAGATCCTTGTATTTGCTTTTAATTTGGCACATCCATATAAACCCCACTAGTCTTACAGCTGTTTATTTCTAGTCTTGTGTGATGTGATTTTATATGAAGGCACATACAAGACTGTCAGCATGAGCAGATTGCTCACTCTTGTAAAAAAAAAACAAGCTAACGTTAGTTTGTTTGACATGGCAGCACATTTTTATAGTTCACCCAGGCAGATCATCTTTGCAGGCTCGATTCTGAGTGCAACTGGAGGACTTGACGTGGTGGTGGTGGTGTTGTTGTGGCCTCTGGGATGCTGGAGAGGTTTGACAACACTTTTTATAGCCCCTGAGAGGGAGTCACGAGGATTTTCTTCAGCTCAGAGTTACTCAAGCTGAACGGTACAGGTATATCAGTGTAGTAGGTTCTTTGACCTTTTGCACTAGATAAAGTGAACCTGGAAAGATTTGTACATGTCTTAAAAGATCACATCTAGCTTTATGGTGAAGGCAGAGACTAGTAAATCAGTTTAGTAGAAATTTTCCTTTGGTAAAAGGTGATTTTAAAAATGGTTGACATTCAAAGCAAACGTATAGATGTTCTTGACAACCAAGGTATGTTTACACTAAATTGAGCCTTTTACACCAGTCAGTTTTTTTTTTTTTTTTTTTTTTAGTGCAATGAGACATTTTCTTTATAGATGAAAAAGGAATATGCCTAATTCTAACTCTGATTCTAAAATATTGGCATATTTTTTAAAATCCTTATCCAGTCAGAAGTTTTTAGAGCAAAAGTATGTTTTGGTAAATGTTTCATATGTCCGCTTTATGCATTGTATTAATATAAATGGTTCAGGCGGTCTAGGCTACAGAAAAGAACCTGTGGTTGTCTGTGTTGTTTAATGCACGCATATAATTATAGATTATCTATTTGGCTCGCCGCTACACATTATTTCGCGCTTTACTGTTGACTAGCAAGTTAAAAATTAGAGGATGTGCTGCAGATAATCATGATCCATCACTTTGATGGTATTTTCAGTACTCCATGTTATATATATTATATATATATATATATATATATATATATATATATATATATATATATATATATACACACACACACACACACACTGTATATTGTGTTATGTAAACACTCCATTCAACCATTTGGGGTTGGTGTTAAAAATGTTTTTGAAAGAAGGAAGCAATAAATTGATCAAAAGTGACTTTTTTTTCAAATAAATGTAATACTTACTATTCATTCCAATAATCTTGAAAAAAAAATTAAATGTTTCCAAAAAAATAGCTCACCAAGGCTGCATTTGTTTGATCAAAATTCCAGTTAAAAACTGTAGGCTAATAGTTTGAAATATTATTAAAATTTAAAACAACTTCTTTTTTTTTTTTTTTTTTTTTTTTTTTTTCTCTCCAGAAGTCATTTGGTGCTAAAGAAATATTTATCAGTGTTGAACTGCCTAATATTTTTTTTGGAAACAGTTAAATTTTCTTCAGGATTATTTGAATGAATAGAAAGTATTACATTTATTTGAAAAAAGTCAGTCACTTTTGATCAATTAGCTTCCTTGCTAATGAAAAGTTTCTTAACAGCTGTACTGACCTGAAAACTTTTGAACAGTAGTAGTATATGCTATTTCATTTTGCGTGAAAAGTATTTGTTCGTATATCCAGTAAGTATCAATATTATCATTAATTAAAAATGACAATTAATAGCCTATGTGAGCACAGCCTCCCTAAACCGCTTCACACATGGATGTTATTTGTGCAGTAGCAGTGATAATTTATGCCTGTATAAGTTGAGTTTGTCTATAACTGCTTAGACATGTACTACAATGGAAGTTAATACAGATTTAAAGGGTTAGTTCACCCAAAAATGAAAATTCTGTCATTTACTCACCCTCATGTCGTTCCACACCTGTAACACAAGTCATTCATCTTCGCAACACAAATTAAGATCTTTGATGAAGTCTGCAAGGTTTCTGTCTCTTCATAGAGATCCAGTGCAACTATCACTCCAGGTCCAGAAAGGTAGGAACGACATTATTAAAGTACTCCATGTGACTCCAGTGGCTTAAACTCAATTTTATGAAGTGACGTGAGTGCTTTGTTTTTGCAAAAAAGCAAACAAACATAATTTACCTCTTTATTTTCAAAATAATATTATCCAAAGCGTGTTCACACAACAATGCCAGCTCTCGCGTGAACACAAAGCGCATGTGTCGTGATGCTCTTGTGAACTCTCATGCATGTGCATTGAGTTGACGCGCAAGTCTGAACACAACACGCATGCGTCGTGAAGCTCTCGTGAATGCGTGTTACAGATCAATGTTTTTGTAAGTAAAGTGGTAAATTATGTTTTTTGCACAAACAAAGCACTCGAGTGGCTTCAAAAAAATTGAGTTTAAGCCACTGGAGTCACATGGAGTACTTTAATGATGTCTTTTTCCTACATTTCTGGACCTTAGAGCGGTAGTTGTGTTGGATGGAGAGACAGAAACCTCGCAGACTTCATCAAAAATATCTTAATTTGTGTTCCGAAGATGAATGAAGGTCTTATGGGTGTGGAACGACATGAGGGTGAGAAATTATTGACAGAATTTTCATTTTTGGGTGAACTAACCCTTTAAAGAAGTAAACCAGGGTTGTTTACAGAAAATTGAGTTCTCTTTAGTAATTCGGACATACTTTTGAATTCTTTAACAATTCAAGTTATTGTCTCTGTGCAGCTAAATGTTTTAACGCTTGTTATTTTATTTATGACATTGATATCACAAGAACTTATATAGCAAGAGCTGTTTTTGAAAGAGTTTTAGGAAGAATTTGGGGTTGTTTGGGGTGTTTTTAAAAGTCTGTAAATTGACGGAAAGCCTGTTTGCTGGAGAATGGATGGAGGCCAATGTCAAAGCTCTTTCGGGTGAGCCTAACCCAACCCCCTTAGTCTATTAATAAGCTTTCCTTCCTCTTAACCATTCATGAAAGTCAAGATGGCTGCTTGCCAGCTTTGTAACCTTTCACCTCAGTGGTGTGTGTCCATCCACCTTGTAGACTGGAAAAACAGTCCCTTGGCTACCCTTAATAATGCATAGCTGCGTGTTGGTCTCTTCTGGCATCTAATAATTTGATGCCAGAGCTGTCAAATGGACATAATTTAACCCAACATAATTGAATCTCTTATTTTAGATATTCCATCATGTGTGCCTTCCTTGAAAGGAAAATGAAACCACAAAGTCATGTGCTCATTGAGGTAGTAATAGTTACAGGCTGATCAGAGTAGTTGGTCTGGTAAGAGTGCAGTTGTATTTGTTGTGTTGCTAGGTTGTCAGTGTCATAACATGGAAGTTGTTTGGTTTTTCTTTTAACTTTTTGCCTATTTTTCCCCACAAACTAAACTACCGTTTTTTGTTTTGTCAGTGTATACTGGTGCATTGTTTCTGTATTAAATCATGCTTTATTGATAGAACTAGAAGTTGTTTGTGTAAATGTCTATTTGAGAACCTGACAAACTGGAAAAGGGTCTCTTGTTATTGCTAACAGGATATGTTTTGAAATATGTATTGGTTTTTAATGCTGTGACTAATAATGACTTGCGAGGGGAATCAAAATTGTCTGTTTATAGAAATGACTAACCTTTGATTGTTTGGGTTAGAGGAGACATGCATTTGACTGTTCTTTCCCGATGGCTAAGATATGTTAGTTGTAACACTCTTATTCCTGTCTGTTCTCTGTTGCAGGTGTGTGTTGAGTGTTTTTGCTGTGGCAGAGGACATTTCTGCTGCATGTGTCCTTTACTTAAGGGTCTGTCCAGTTTCTACCGCCTGTGGTGCCTGTAATGGGCCAGAAGTCCCAAAGAGCACAAGCATTATTTTATTTTTAATCAGAGTTTTTACCCTCTGGTCTCTGCTACACTCAGGTAAACCTTTTTGTAATTGGTCACATTTTAAATGTAGCATCTTCAGTTATAATGCAAATCTCACCAAAAAACTACCGCAAAACCTGACCTCCCATTTATTTATTCCTTAGCAGCACCATGTTTTGGAAGTTCGATCTGCACACGACGTCCCACATTGACACACTCCTGGAGAAGGATGACGTTACGCTGACAGAGGTAATGGATGAGGAGGACGTCCTGCAGGAGTGCAAGGCTCAGAACCACAAGCTTGTGGACTTCCTGGTGAGGCCACAGTGCATGGAGGATCTTGTGGGCTACATCACCCAGGAGCCCAATGATGATGTGGAGGAGAAGATAAAATATAAGTAAGAATGATATGTTTGCTTGTTTGTTGGATGTCTAGTTTGAGGTACATTAGATTATTAAGGGATATTCTACTCATTATTTAGTTGTTTAATTGCATGTCTTTTTCTTGGAAAGGTATCCCAACATATCCTGTGAACTCCTGACCTCAGACGTTGGCCAGATCAATGACAGGCTTGGTGAAGATGAAAATTTACTGATGAAACTCTACAGTTTCCTACAGAATGAGCCTCCCCTCAATCCGCTGCTGGCCAGTTTCTTCAGCAAGGTCCTGAGCATCCTTATTGGGAGGAAACCAGAGCAGGTGCGTGATCAGACATACTGGTTCGTGTTCTGGAGATATGGAGGAGTGAAGGTGAACTAAGTCTCCTGTCTACCTCTAGATCGTGGAGTTCCTCAGGAAGAGGGAAGACTTTGTGGATCTGATGATCAAACACATAGGGACCTCTGCCATTATGGACCTCCTGCTCAGGATGCTCACCTGCATTGAGCCACAGCAGCTTAGACAAGATGTATTAAATGTGAGTTCTCATACCTACAGGAATATATGTTAGGGTTTTTGTGATGCTGCATCTCTGTTTTGTTGGGGTAAAGCAGGGTAAAGTTTTTCATTTTGTAGATGTGGATGTTTTTCATTTGAATACAGCAGGAAATGCATCATGGATTACTCATTTAATCCACTCACTGTCACTGTAATACCACCTCACGGTTTCCTCTTCATCTGTTCTCCTGTAGTGGCTAAATGAAGAGAAAGTTATACAGCGGCTGGTTGACATGGTACAACCATCACAAGATGAGGATGTAAGTGAAGTCCAATAAAGCAGTTAACAAAACAAACATTTCTATTGTTAACCCTTGTGCGTCAGTTAAAAAGTTGCACAAAAATGTCCATGAACAAAAAATGTGAAGCTTGGGAGCACAGACTTAAGTTTGGTCTCATTTTAAAGAAGACCCGTGCCAGATTATTGTTGAAGTAAAGAAAGTTTCAAAAGTGAAATAAGAAAAGTTATAGAGGTTTAAGTTTATTAAAATGATTTATGAACATTATTAATATAAAATATGTATTTTATGAAACATATTGAACTCTAAAACTGCTAGAAAATCAAAGCGGTTGAGGTTGATATCTCAAAAAATTAGCTTTCAGTAAAATTTTGTTTGGGCGCAGTACCAAATTTTCCTCATTAGATGCCAGCAAATCTCCACTGGTTCACAAAGTGTTTGGATTTGTGATTTGCAGTACAGTTATTCTCTCTCAAAAATTACACGTGCGCGCACAATTTTTTTAAATACGCACATATAAACCACACTCTGACATCCACATTACACCCACACAATTATAGTGGCATAATTTATCTAATTGGCTCTATAATGTGCCAATGGGAATAAAGTGAGTATTTGCATTATAGTCCAAACCTAAGAAAATGGCAATTTTAATACTATTTAAAAAATAGTAACAATTTTAATTTTGAAGCCTTGCCAACAAAATGAAAGCCTATTAACAAAGACTGCATTATTTTATAGCTAAATGGCCCTGGGATTAAAAATTGCAGTTTTAATGGGGACAGTTTTGTCCTTAAGGTCATGTGTACTTAGTGTAAAATAGATTTATTAAAGGAAATGGGGCTGAAATAGTAAAATTCCAATAAAAATACACACCTGTGCCAATATTTATGCAGTTGGCATTAACACAGGCAAAATTATCAAAAAAAAAAAAAAAAAAACTAAAAATGTCCATAAGGACGCACAAGGATTAATCATTTTTTTTATTTTTTTGATGGAAGTGGAAATGTTGGTATTAAGTTAAAAACTGAAATGTGTGTCTGACCTGTCTCTTATTGTGGAGTCCTGATGACCCATCCCTACTCACTAGCTACGTAACAGTAATTGTTTGTTCCCTTCACATAGAGACACTCAAACGCGTCCCAGTCGCTCTGTGAGATCATTCGACTGAGCAGAGATCAAATGTTCCAAGTCCAGGGCTGCTCGGAGCCTGACCCCCTGCTGGCCACACTGGAGAAGTGAGTTTTTCCATGGCAATAAATTTCTTTCTACTGACTTCAGAAAGTAGCATTTTTGGAGGGATTAAGGTTGAGCTCTGGTTTCAGGCCTGCTAATGCTGTAGTACTGAATTGACCGTTTGTCTTCTTATTCAGACAAGAGACAGTAGAGCAGTTGCTGTCAAACATCTTCGACAAAGAGAAGAACGAGTCTGCCATTGTCAGTGTAATCCAGATTCTCCTAACTCTCTTTGAGACACGGAGACCAGCGTAAGTGCATTTTAGCACTTTTCAGTTTTTTCAGGGTTTTATTCATGTCTGAAAATCTTTGTTGCTTTCTCTTTCAGGTTTGAAGGCCATTTGGAGATTTGCCCTCCTGGAATGAACCATCCGTCATTCTCTGTCAATCAGAGTATTCTAGATGCCGTCAGACCAAGACTGAAAGATTTTCACCAGCTTTTGCTCGAGCCGCCAAAGGTGAGAGAGTGAATGCGTGTTGGCTAAACTTTGGCACATTATATCAGCTGACCTCACTTAGACTGTAATCTCCAAATTCCCAATTACATTAAGCTTTAGACAACAAGACTTTGTTCCTGTACAAATATAACCTGGCAGAATCTTACCCTTTCAAAGAATAGCTTGTCTTACATATATAGGCTTGTATGTT
Source organism: Ctenopharyngodon idella (assembly GCF_019924925.1). Lineage (NCBI taxonomy): Eukaryota > Metazoa > Chordata > Actinopteri > Cypriniformes > Xenocyprididae > Ctenopharyngodon > Ctenopharyngodon idella. Next base: position 10,632,296 of record NC_067243.1, on the reverse strand, counting down.
GGATTAATATGCCATGAAATTATCAAATTCAATCAAACAGTTTAGCCTCACATTTCAGTAAATGCCTGAAAAATTATACTTTTTTTTTTTTTTTTTTTTTTAATTTCATTTAGGGCATTCAGACTAATTTTTGCTGTTTAATTACCTTTTAGAAAACTGTTTTGAACACAACATGGGGAGTGTTGGATCCACCGGTGGGAAACACTCGTCTTAATGTGGTGCGACTAGTGACCAGCCTTCTACAGACCAACACGCATATCATCAACCAGGAGCTCATTGCCCTCAACACTTTGGGAGTCATACTAGTGAGTGTTTGAGACACAGTTAAGAGTTGTGACATCTTTTTGCTATGAGAAAGGCTAGTTGATAGCCATGTTCTAAAACTTACAGTACTGTCTGGGTCAGTAATAAGTAAATAAATAAAAAAAAATTATATATATATATATATATATATATATATATATATATATATATATATATATATATATATATATATATATATATATATATATATATATATATATATATATATATATATATATAATATTATTGTTTTTCAAAACACAGCTATGTATGAAAGCTTGTTTCCACCATGGAATAAAAATTTAATAGATAATTATGACTTTAATCTCACAGTTCTGACTTTTTTTCCTCAGTTGCGAGATATAAACACAACTGTGAGTTATAAAGTCAGAATTTTGAGATATAAACTTGCAATTGCGAAAAATAAAATCAAATTGCGTGATATAAAGTCTCAATTGCGTGTTATATTTATGTTTGTATCCCGCAATTCTGACTTTTTTTTTATTTTTTTATTTTTTTTTATTCAGTGGTGGAAACAAGCTTCCATACTTATGCTCACCAAGGCTGCATTTATTAGATGAAACAGTTAAAACTGTCATGAAATATTGCATTTTTAAATTGTAACATTCAGGGCTTGACATTAACTTTTTTTGCTCACCAGCCACTGTGGTTAGTGGTTTTTCCAAAGTTACTAGCCAGTCAGCATTTTCACTGGCCACAATTTTGCTGTTGGGAAATTACATTTTATATGATTAAAGTTGACTGACTTTAAAATTACTTGATTTTGAGTCATTTTACTTGATTCAGAAGATTTAAAACCCTTTCAAATGCAGATTGACCACCCAAATCAAGACTAGGCCTACATTGTATATCAGCTGGTATGTACAGGTGGGCAATATGAGCATAATATGATAAATCTTATAAGTTAGTTTTTGTTTGGCTATACAAAATGAACAAAGAAGCAAATTTCACCCACCTGTTTACGTCCACTTAAGCCATAACCGACTGTATTCACGCGAGATACTCCGCACGATGGGCATTTTGACATCTGTGTGCGCATGTATTTGACCATTCAGGCACAAGGAGAACTGATCACGCGTGCGAGAGAGCGCACGCAAGAGAGCGCTTCTGTTGTGTGTCATTCAGCGCGATTCCGCCTATCCCACCTTCACTAACAGCAAGTTAATCGATAAAGAATTGTGATTGAAATGTAATTTTGTCTTCTTTTTTTTGTCTATAGGACATGTACTTCAAATACTTATGGAATAATTTCCTACACACACAAGTAGAAATCTGTACAGCGATGATCTTAGCGATGCCTTCAACCCAAAGTGAATCTCCTGAAATAAACAGAGAAAACGACCAAGAGCCCATAAGAGAAAACATCCTTATCAAACATGTGGGTTTTTCATCCCTTCTACTCACTCTCTGTTTAAAACACAAGCTGTTTGCTTGACACATCAAAGTTTAATGTGTTCTTCTCCATTCTGACCTGCAGCTCTTTCAGAAGTGCCAGTTAATACAAAGAATTCTTGATGCCTGGGGATCAAATGAGAAGGAGCAGTAAGTAACTCCTAAATCTGATCGGTTACACGTGAAGAAGAGGAACCATCCTGTTTACACATGTGACTGATTTTGTTTGGAGAGGCCTTTACTGAATCATCCTCCTCTCTTTCTTCAGGGCCGAGGGTGGGCGGCGGAGAGGTTACATGGGTCACCTGACCAGAATAGCAAACTCTATAGTCCACAACAGTGACAAAGGCCCCAATGGGGCACAAATTCAGCAGCTCATCTCAGGTTTGTTCGACAGCATTAACATATTTTCATGTGATTATTTTCAAAGCCATTTCCACTTACATTTGCTCACTTGCAGAGCTTTCAGAAGAGGACAGGGAACGATGGGAAGCCTTCACTTCAGGACAGCTAGCAGATACAAACAAGAAAAACACTGTAGACTTAGTAAGTGTGCTCAGTTTTATTCACTGGCTTCTGTAACCGTTGCTTTTGTTTTATGATGCTTTTAAGTAGCTTTGCTAGAATAATTTGCATCTAAACTAAATTTCCTGTTGCTTTCCTCTGTTCTCAGGTTAACACACACCACATACACTCATCCAGCGATGATGAGGTAGATTTCAAAGACAGCGGATTTCATCAGGACTCCTCCCTACAGCAAGTAAGTCTGTGCCTGGATGAACTCATAAAAGCTGCTATCTTTATGCTAATATGTTAATGGTACTGTTAATATATATATATATATATACATCTACTAAAACTAATTCTTTGAAACTGTTAATGCATTTATAAATTGTTTGAGTCCTTTTAACGCTTTTTTTAATGCAAGATGCTATCAGCTGTTTTAAATTGAAGCTTCTTTGTAGTGTCAAGACTATATCATTATCGTTGGTCCTGGGTTTGCCAGGCCTTTTCTGATTATCAGATGCAACAAATGACGTCCAATTTTATTGAGCAGTTTGGCTTCAATGACGAAGAGTTTGCCGATCAGGATGATGTCGGGGAGTAAGTACCCATCGTGCATGATGCTTTTCAAATTTACCGCCATTTCTGCTGGTAACAAATCAATTGGGGATGGTTTAGCATTATTAATGGGGCTTTGGTTGATTTTAGGTTTTTTAGGGATGTTATGTTGCTTTTCAATGAACTCTCACAAAGCCTGTTTTTGGTGTTGTGTGTGTTAAATCATGAATCATACAGTGTAGATTTTATCTCATCACTTAAATGTCTCCGTTCTGATTACCCATGTGTTCTTAATAGTCTGGTGTGGTGGCCTTGGTGACTGTAACACACTTCAGTGGGTTCTTCTTTTTAGGGATGCACCGAAATTTCGGCCGCTGAAAATTATCAGCCGAAAATGGCATTTTGGGGGGGGGGGGTTTCCACTCTCTTGCAGCATGTTTTGTAACTTTGCAAGCGGCTCTGTTTCCGAAGATGCACAACTACGAAGCGACTGCTTCCGCTTCGTGTGAGTGCTCTCTGCTCAGTCGCTCATGCTTGCTGGAAAAGCAAAGTCCTCTCAAATAACATGCCAAAATGTAATTTCTCTGGACTTGTTTGTTTCTGTTTGCAAACTGTACTGTAACATGGTGTGGTATAGACGTTCTGGGCAACGCTGGTAAAACAACGCTACCCTTTCGTTCACTGATCCACTCCCTGCTATCTGCTCACATGCTCTGATAATAATAGCTTTGTAGGACCTATACTTTGATAATTGGTCAAAAAATAAATCTGTTAAATCTGATCCTGTCACATAGAACTGAATGAAGAATAATATATTGATATATTTAACATTTTGTTACAGGCCTATTTCCTGTCCAATTTTTGTGTTACTTTAAATAAAAGTGTGTGTTTTATTGTATTGGCTTGTATTTTTTAAATTCAGATTCAGTAAAGTTATTGAATTTAATTTAAAAAGTCTAATAATGATAGTTATACAAAAAAAGCTGTGTCCAAAATTGAATACTTCTCTACTATATAGTACACGGAAAACGGTATGAGAACAGAATAGATGTCCGGATTATAGTATTCGAAAACAGTAGGCAAAAAGTTCCCGGATGACTTACTACTACCAGTGAGATTCTGAAGTGCGCATATGATGAACACTTTACTATCCCATGAGGCCACAGGAGAGGATTTGTGAGTGGAGTTAAAGGGACGTAATTGACACTGGTAGGTCATGTGACAGTCACAACATGGAGGATGTAGTATGTCCGAATTCATTCATACTACACGCATTCGAACTATATAGAACGTACTTTTTCAATGGTCGTGAAGTAAATTTAAATTCAAATGTAGTACCTACTCAACAGTACGCGATTACGGACGCAGCATAAGAAATACTTTTTTTTTTTTTTTTTTTTTTTTTTTTTAAGTCAGTTTCAGTTTTCGTTCATCCAGAATTTTCGGTTTCGACCCAAAATTTTCATTTCGGTGCATCCCTACTTGTTTAAGTCATGCCGGGGTGACGGGGTGCTGCTCTGTTTTAAGTACTTAACCAAACTAAAACCTGTTCTTTTTAACCTTGCAGTATTCCCTTTGATAGAATATCAGACATCAATTTTTCCTTGAATACAAATGAAAGTGTAAGTATGAGATCTATTTAATGAAATTCTTTTTTTTTTTTTAATTATTAGCTGAATTAATTGAAAAGCTCATGGTGTGTTTTTATAGTTTGTTCATGCTGTGCTCATAGGCAAACATGGCACTCTTTGAAGCCTGCTGTAAGGAGAAGATCCAGCAGTTCGAAGATGCTGGATCAGATGAGGAAGATATCTGGGATGAGAAGGACGTCACTTTTGCCCCTGAAGCTCAGAGACGTCCCAGGTATTGTAATCATTGGAACATGCTTTTGAAGTGCCTTTCCTTATGCTGCTGAGTTTTTTTTAAACATCCACGTCATTCTTCCTACACAGAAGCTCAGGAAGTACAGACAGTGAAGAGAGTACGGACTCTGAGGAGGAGGATGGGAAGCGAGACCCGTTTGAGTCTGCTAACGCCACATCTGACGACAGGATGGAAGTGGACTCGGGGGATGGTGAGAATAGAATTTCTCAGCTGCCATATGTGTCACCGTTTAGCTTTTAGCTGAAGTTGGCTGATCACACATCCTTGTTCTGTGTCTTGTTTTGGATCAGGACCGGTATGGACGGCAAATTTTGATGACATACCCATGGACACTGGCAGCTCCACGACTCCTAGCGCACCTGTGTCAAACTCACCGGCTGCAGCGCCTGAACCTTCAGGCTGGAGCTCTCCGAATGCCGCTGCAGAGACAGGTTGGGCCGACTTCTCCAGCTTCACACCCGTCAGGTACATTACATGCTGGGTGAAGGCATAATTAAAATGAATTTGCACTGATTTTGCTTAAGCTCAAAACTTGTAAGGTCATGCATCATTGACTGATTGTTGCAGACTTTTTTTCAACAGTCTTGTTGTACATTTTAAATGGTTTTGATTGTAAAGCTGGGTGCACACTGTACAATTTATAATAGTCCTTTACGACTGTTATTTGTCAGACTGTACGAACATGATCCCCGCTGTAAACCATGTCACACTGTGGATCTCAGTTGTTACTAATGTCAGGTTGTACGGCAGTTCAAGACATGTTAAAAAATGAAGCATTCAAGAAGACTTGTACGGAGTTTTACGTCATCAATATGTGACCTATTCAGTGATGTGAGCTGCATTTATATGTGGTATAGAAATGGTGGCTAGCAAACAAAAACAATTGTTAATTTTGATCAAAAAATGAAGATGTGTGTGGAGCAAGTTGTGGTTTGTTGTTGTCTCATTAATTGCGTCATCAGGTTCTGTGCTCCTATTGGTTTTTGATTTGATGGTTGTCGTAGAAGTCACACTACAAGATCGTCAAATCTTCTGACACTGTCAGAATTTCGTCTGAGGTAAAATTTGATTGCAGGGGTCATTAATCAGCTGTCTGTGAACATGTCGAACTAGTGATCAAAGACTTCATATTTTGGCCCAGGATCAGAGGAATCATTTAGGATTCAAAAAATTTGTCTCAGACAGCCAAATGGTGGCCAAAATCGTACAGTGTCAACACGGCTTTAAAGGCTACCTTTTCAATATTTGAAGTTCATTTGCAAAAACAGAACTCCGTTTTTATTGATTTTCATAAATCATGTTTTTTTGTTTTGTTTTTTTTTTTGTTTGTTTTTTTAGTGTGCCTTCCAAGTAATATCATCAACCAAACTGCAGTTGGGTTGTTTTAAGTAGTAATAACTCAAAAATAACGAAACAAAAAAAAAAAAACTGGTAACTTACAAAATTAAAGTTCATTGAAAGTATAGCAAAAGCAGATAACACTTCATGTTTCAGGGTTAAACAAAACCAAGTAATTGCTCTGTAATTGTATTTAATTTAACATTCTTTAAAGGTGCAATATATAAGAATTTTGCTGTAAAATATCCAAAAACCACTAGGCCAGTGTTATATATTTTGTTCACTTGAGTACTTACAATATCCCAAATGTTTCCAACTTTTTGTAAATCGTGAGTGCAACAAGTGTCTCACGGCAGCCACTGAGTGAACGCACAGAGTAAGGTTATAACATTTTCAACACTCTCAAATGTATCTAATATGATAAACAGAGCTGCCTTACCTCATACTCATGACCGCCGGCGACTGTGGCATAATAAAAGTTCCGCTGCTCGTGAGGCGTGTGTTGCGCAATCGCTCCAGCGGCCTCGTTCAGCTCCCGCAACACTCGGTCCTGCTCTGCTTCATACTACAGTAACGTTAATAATCGCATCCATGAACATGATTTCTTCCCGAGGCCTATCCCAATTGTTTTTCACCGACTGTGAGGTGAAGACCACATGTCCCAAGATTCTGCACTCAAACTTGGCGTCATCAAGCTATGCCTTTGTTTTGAATAGGCCTCTAGTGACCTCTAGCGGACAGAAAATCTTACATATTGCAGCTTTAACAAGTAAACTTCATAAAATAAGTAGGTAAATATCAGTAAAAATAGCCCATTAATGAGCAATATTAAACATTATATAGATGACAGAATTCAGCAGTCACCACAAGACTAGTCATAAGTCGCACGGGTATATTTGTAGCAATAGCCAACAATACGGGTCAAAATTATCGATTTTTCTTTTATGCCAAAAATCATTTGGATATTAAGTAAAGATCATGTTCCATGTAAATTTCCTACCGTAAATATATCAAAAATGTATTTTTGTGAGTGTGCTAAGGACTTCATTTGGCAACTTTAAATGTGATTTTCTCAATATTTTGATTTTTTTTTTTTTTTTTTTTTTTTTTTTTTTTTTTGCGCACTCAGATTCCAGATTTTCATATAGTTGTATCTCAGCCAAATAGTGTCCTATCCTAACAATTCATACATCAATGGAAAGGTTACTTATTCATCTTTCATATTATGTATAAATCTCTTTTGACCCTTAGGACTGATTTTGTGGTCCAAGGTCACATATTATGATGTAACATATATATATATATTTATGTATTATAATAAATTAATGCATTTTTATTAATTAAATAGAAATGGATAGGACCCACATTAGTGAAGATGTACATAATGGAGCGCTAAGCAAGTAAATTCATTAGATGTTCATTTTTTTTCTCTTTATTTAGCCCCAAGGATCCTTTGAGGAGCAATTCCCCTGTAGCCATGGAGACCAGCATAGAAACGGCAGACCCTCTGGGAGTCAATGCGCCCATGCAGCAAGAAAGTAAGAATAGACCCTTGTACCATTCTTCCTGTCCATACGTCAACACACGCATTGGTTAGAATAAAACCATCTTGTTGTTTTAGACACAGATCAGTGGCTTCCCAATGAGACCACCCCGACTTCCCCTAGAGGGAAGGTAGGGGACGGCTCGGACCCCGAGGAGGAGCCTGTCAGTGACCGCATCACAGAAACAGTCACCAATGGCTCTATGAAGGAGACAGTCAGCCTTACTGTAGACGCCAAAACTGAAACTGCTGTTTTCAAAAGGTGAGTCCTGTAGGTTTCACACACAGTGCCTCGCATCACTTCCTCTTTTCCCACTTTGAGACACAAGCTTCACTTCACTCTGCATGTAGACCTGTTTTTTCCTTGTCATGTATCCTCCTCCTCCTGTACCTAGAGTCAGCCAGGTCCTGGACCGCCCACCGTCTCTTTTTAACGGGGGCTGTTAAGATGCAGAGCTTTGTAACATCTGTTTTGTCTGTTTGAGAATGCAAAAAAAAAGAACAATCTGTCCTTCTTGAACTGCAACTCTTACAACATGAGCTTCCTCTCTCTCTTTGGCGTGCGTGTGGCTTCAGAGTGTTGAAATCGTATCGGTATGTACAGCCAATCAGGGGGCGTGTCTTGTTTTGTTTGGTTTTTTTCCCATGTCAGCCACTGCGTTTTGGTTTGTAACCATGTTTTGTTTGTTTGTTCGTTCGTATGTTTGTTTGTTTTCTTTTAAACAGTAATGTATTCATCACCATTTGCATGTTAATATCAGATGTACAGGTTGTTAATGGCATGAAATGCCCCATACATCCTTAGATGTAGCTCATCCTGATTCCAAAAGATTAAATGCGCATTTGTTTCCCAGTCTTTCCAAAACCGCAGGTGGTGATTTATGGATTCCCTCCTCATCCTCTGCTGAGGTTTGGTCCCATGGCTCTTTCGCAGGGCTAAATTAATGAGTATGAGCCGGCCCTTTAAAATCCGGGCTCTGCGTGAACTTTAATTTGTGTAAATCCGTCTTGATAAAGGAGGATGCATCTCTCTAGACCTTCCCTAAACCAAAAATATGCCATAATCTTCTTTGCATCAGTCTTTAGAGGAGGATATAGTTGTTACCAGTGTTGGGGAAAGTTACTTTTAAATGTAATGCATTACAATATTGCGTCACTCTCTAAAAAAAGTAACTAATTGCGTTTGGTTATTGTAGGAAATGAAAATTCATGTCTGAACAGTAGAGGGCGCAGTTAAAAAAAAACAAGCCTTTCAGCTGTGCTGCCATTCTGAAATACAGAAGAATAGGATGCAGAAGAAGTAAATGTATGCTCACATTTAGTTTATAATAACCGCCATGTTCACACAACGCCTCTGCACTTACTCCCAATTTCTCTCAACATGGGGACAGGAGAGATGTCAGTCAATAAATGGGAAAACAAAGTAACTTAAAATTTAAATGTAAATTTAAAAGTAATGCGTCACTTTACTAGTTACTTGAAAGAAGTAATCTGATTATGTAACTCATGTTACTTGTAATGCGTTACCCCAACACTGGTTGTTACTGAACCCTAATTAAACATTTTATACTGATGCCACCCTAAAGGTAGAGATGGCTGGCATGTGATCACTTTGCAGAAATTGCTGGCTTTTTTCCACCATTTCACCCCCACATACTAAACAAGCTCATCGTCTAAACCAGTTGTTGTGTGGTTCATAGTCACTCACGTCTCTAAGTCGTTATGCTCACATCTCATTTGTCCACCGAATCCCATTTCAGAACATTTTTCGTTTTGCCCCGTTGCTTTGAATGTGGTCTGTTACATTCTGCATGTTTGTCCAGGGATTTAAGATGGGGGTTTTATTATTTAAGCGAGGGGCAATGAAAGCTCATTAAAACGCTCTCGTCTCTGATTGTCCTGTAGTGAGGAAGAGAAACGTTCTACCTCTGAAGACGCATCTGCAAAGTTGTTTGTTGCAGAGAGTGGGGAATCTGAGAAAAGCAATTGTCCTCCTAGCAACTGTCAGAAACCAGGGTAAGAGTCTTTATTGTATTTATTTATGAAGTCATTAGAAAATTAAACAATTCATTTTCTTTTAGTAGAGTCTAGGGACTGGCCCATATGGGGCTTTCAGTGCTGATGTTACTTTAATGCCAACATGTATACATAATGCAATTGAATTTAAATATGAGATGCTTATTTACAGTATTTATTCATCGACAAGATTTTAAAACTGCCTCTTCTGTTTATTGGCCAAAGGTGTTTCTAAGCAGCTGATGCTGATCATTTCAGAATGGAAAAACAACTGCCTGGCTTATGACTCACTACTATGATTATTCATTATAATTTTTGTATTGTATTATTTTATCCTAAATAACATTATATATTGTATATTTTAAAATATACGATTTCCTTTCACTTTTTTTTTTGCTGAAAATACGGAAACATTTATTTTGTTAAAGCAAAAATTTGCAGTTCTTCAAAATTACATTATAATTATATGAGTGTTAGACTCATCTTAGCAGTGTTTGGTATTTTTAGATTGTCAGATTACCAAAAGTACTGGCTCCCCCTTGTGTAATTTCCTGAATCTAACAATCTTGTTGATGAATAAGTATATTCACTGTTATAATATTTCAGTTATGCATTTATAACGTCTTTTACATATAAAATATGTATAATATATATTAATTTCAGGTAGGGCTGCACAGTTTATCGCAATTTTATTGCACGCGATTTGGCAAAGGCTGCGATTATGTTATATGTAGTTTGTCAGAGCTGTACAGCTCTGTGATCAGTAGTAAATGCTCCATTTGAAAGCCAGAGGGCGCTCTGGCCAGAAACTGCAAATATGCCCTGCTGCTGAAGTAGAACACACGTCATATCGCTGTAGCTGAATAAACAGATTGAAACGCTTTGATTAAACATGACTAATAAACACACAACTGCCTATTCTGTGTGAGAAGCCACATCATCTCACAGAAGGACGCTCAACTGTCGTTATGAAGTGAGTTTGGAGTAAAAACATTTATTAAATGTTAAATGTTGTCTTTCGTTGGACAGGATGTTAATAAATGCTTCTCATGTCTGGAAAGATGTTTGACGCTTGTTGCTTTTTCAAATGTACATTATAAGCGATTCAAACGCGCAGTGCTTTCAGATGGATTAGCATTTGGAGCCATAGTTCGTTGACAAGCCACGCATAAAAAATAATCGCAGCTTTGCGATTTCATAACTGCACTAAGTCAAATCATTTAAGCACGATTTCAATGTTTTTTTTTCTAATCGTCCGATTAATCGTACAGCCCTAATTTCAGGTATTATACAGATATTCTCTACATACTGCAAAAGTTTATCACCGCTATAATTATAAAATATTTTCCTAATTTCTGTCATGTATAGGGAAATTTCGGTTACTTTATTTTAAGTTGTCATTGTTACAATGTAATTACACAAGTACTAAGTAATATTTAAGGCACAATATGTATGATTTTTTTATTTTTTTTATTAAAATATCCAAACACCACTAGAACAGTGGTATATATTTAGTTGACTAGTCATTGTTATATAGCTCAACACGCTTAGTGCTTTTACCATGCCTCAGAGACAACACTATTTTGTCTAGTAGCTAACAGCATAATCAGATGTTCTAATATCGATCTAGCTTACTGCAGTGTGTAACAAGTGTCTCACAGCAGCTGCTGAGCGAACGCACAGAGTAACGTTATAACATCAATTTCAACACACTCAAATGTATCTAATATGATAAACAGCGCTGTTACCTCATACTCATGACCGGAAGAAGCGGAAACGGCGACTGCAGCGTAATAAAAGCTCCACTGCTCTCGAAACGTGTCGCACTTGTCTCTTAGTAACAATCGCTCCAGCGGCCTCGTTCAGCTCCCACAACACTCGATCCTGCTCTGCTTCATACTACAGTATCGTTAATAATCTCATCCATGAACATGATTTCTGCCCGAGTCCGTCACGATTCTTTTCCATTGACTGTGAGGTGAAGACCACATCTCCCAAGATTCCGTGCTCAAAATCTTCGTCATCAAGCTACGCCTTCGTTTTTAATAAGCGACCTCTAGCAGAGAAAATCTACATATTGTGCCTTTAACATGTACTTATAGGTTAGGATTAGAGTTTGGTTTAGGGTTTGCTTGTAATTATGCATAACTTACTGCTATAGTTTGTATATGTATAACACATACACTAAAATAGTGTTAATTTCTTTTTATTATTTTTAACTGTCATTTTCTTTTTCTCCTTCAGTCTAAAGCACTTAGAAGAGAAAGCAAAAGCCACTTGCGAAGCTCTAAATGGTCCTCTTGAGGATGCGGCCGCTATGGATGAAGCCAAGTGAGTTCTGTGCCCTCCACCTTTTCCCATTTCCTCTAGTTTTGTGTCTCTTCCACTGATCACATCAAGCCTCTCCCCTTTTTCCAACCAGATCAGAGCAGCGCACGGCCAACCCCGAGGCAGCAGTGAACGGTCCAGCATGATGAGAGTAGCGCTGTCAGTCAGCTCCTGCCACCGCACACCCCTCCTCCAGGACCACCCGGAGAGGCCAGTGCCAGACTGGAGCCCCCAAGAAAACCACCACCAACACCACCGCTGCTGCTGTCTCTTACTCCAGCACTGCACTGATGCCACCAGATCAGGACCAGCAATATTCATATTAGACAGTTGTACAGAAGATTTGAACTGTTATGAAGAGAAACATACTCTAATGATTTTTTTTTTTTCCAGTCGTTTATATACTATTGTTCTTATGAGGTGATCTGTCTGACATCTTGCCACTTAAAAGTGAATAGTAATGTTGCTAGTTAAAAATGATTGTATGAATAAAAAAAAAAATATTTTATAAAAGACAAATGTATACAGAAACAGAGGATTGTTAAAACCGAAATATACCGATTGGAACGTTAAAGTGTGACCAAAACATAAGCTGTCTTTTTGATAGGGTTTTCCTCTTGCACAAAAATCTGCTATTTAATTTCCAAGTAAAAGCAACGGCTACCACAGAAAATCTTAAATTGGCAACCTATGTTTTATTAAACTTATTGTTAGAGGGAAACTGATTTGAGATATTCAGAAACTGATTTATTTTGCCACTGGTGTTAATTGTAAATGTTTCTTGTATTCTTTCAACATGAGCAAGATTTGGACAAAAGAAACATGTTTTGGTATAGTTTTTAACTTAATTTATTCTTAAAGAGATGTTACATACATGAGCCCCCACCCACCCACCCTTTGATGAAATTTGAATCTGGAGTGAATGAACAGATGGGTCTCCATTTGCATGTAGCTAGTAAGAGTGGTTCTTACCTATGGGCCTGCATTAAATACAGCCCAACTTTTATAACTGTTATCCTCTCCAAACAAGTCAACCTTTCTACCTGAAGAGTGATGGGAATGCAACATATTCCTGGTAATGCTACAATGATCATGCATCAACTTTTTTTTTCTTTTTGTAATAAAACGCTATCTGTGCCAGCAAGAAGGAAAAGGTTCTGTCTGTGAATCGAACATATATTTCTGAGTGAGAGTTGATTGTGCCAGTTAGGCTTGTCCTGCTTGAATCCAGGTGTGTTATGGGCTGCCATCATCCTGATCAATATGGTGGAATGATTATCTACTGCCTGTTCGCCTGATTTATTAAGGAATCTTCAAGATAGGTTGTTATAAAATCCTTTACATGGTTTGCTGTGTGAAGGGAATAAATTGCATGACTTTAAGGCCTGGTTTCACAGACTAGGATTAGGATTAGGCTTTAGTTCAATTAGGGCATTTAAAGGGATAGTTCACCCCAAAATGAAAACGTTTCTTCTGTTGAACACAAAAGAAGTTGCCAGACAGTTGATGGACCCCATTGACTTTCATAGTTTCCCCCCCCCCTACTATGGAAGTCAATGGGGTCCATCAACTGTCTGGTTACCAACATTCTTTAAAATATCTTCTTTTGTGTTCAACAGAAGAAACAAACTCGAGATTTGGAACCACTTGAGGGCAAGTAATGACAATTTTATTTTTGAGTGAACCATCCCTTAAAATAGCTTTTATAAACCTGCCTTAGAAAAAAACATTACTGGTGTGCATCTTATGACAAAACAGTGGCACTGACATATTTTAAAATATGGCAGTGCAAGTTGCTTTCAGTTAAAACATCTCAAACACGCATTTTAGTCTAGGACTAGTTTAAGTCTTGTCTGTGAAACCAGGAGCAAGAAAGTTTGCAGATCAGTACACGGTGCATTTTTGCTTTGAAGCCAATAGGTGGCAGTAAAATACGGCAAAATAGCATGGAAATACGGACGTTCACGTACTTGAAATAGGCTTTAAATTCTTCAGTTTTGTAACTTAAATTTGTCTTTAGGTTGTAAATGCATAGGTTGTGTAAACACTAGGTAATTAATATACTGAGTAATGGAAATCCTTATTTAAAATGACATTATTTTTTAATTCGCGTCGTTCCAAACTTTTACATATTTTGGATGAACGGTCCCTTTAAGAATCCGCCACTAAAGTGTAATAAACGGTCAGGAGCTGCTGCTGCTGCTGCTGCTGAATAAACAAGGTTTTAGGTCGTGAATGATAAATCAGCATAAGGAATAACAATGTTTTAAATCTCCCAATACAATCCGTGACGTGCAGAGTTGATTATAATTGGAGCAATTTAGTTCCCTACCTACATCTTAAAAATCAGTCAAATCCAGTTGATGCTGTTATCTGGTCTCTCTGACTGGTTATGGTGAGAATTTGTCATTAGTTTTTCAGGTTTGCACTTGCATCAGCTCATTACTAGCGGTTGTGTTTGTCTTATTAAGGAGACACCTAAAATTTGCAGAACTGAGGGGGCCGAAGAGCAAGATATAAAACTGCTGATAATCTATAGAAAGGGGAACCAGACTGATAATGATGATTAAAGCAAAGACTATAGAATAACACAAGACGCGTCACTCGTATTGTTCTGAATGGGAGAAAGTGCAACGCGCAATATGGCGGAATAAGTCCCGCCTTCTAAATAAGAGCCAATGGCCAATTGATAAAGTCATCGCGTCACTGCAGCGGCCGTTAGAAGCTCCGGTTCTTATAGAAACAGTCAGACGCGAGAGACGCGCATTTAGGACTGCGCATGCGCATTAGCTTGAGCCAGCCTGAATAATACCGTTTTTTGTTATGATTCGAGCGTTTAGAAACAAAATTTGTGAGACAGTTGTTGTCAGATTTCATTGGTGATTTCAAATATGAAATTTAATCGAAAGCTAGCAAACAGCTTTGGAGAATTTGATGTTTCCCCATTCAAAGAGATAGGAACTGCACTTGAATGCCCAAGAGGCATTTCAAAGATGGCCGCAGAGTGAAATGACTTTTCTTAAAGGGACTTTTTGATTATAGCCACTTGACAGAACGCAGTGGGAAAAGATAAAAAATTAATGACATTTCCAAGGTTACGGTGTCAAACACGTTGTCAAAACCTGGGCAAAAACGTTTT
Organism: Ctenopharyngodon idella; assembly: GCF_019924925.1. NCBI lineage: Eukaryota > Metazoa > Chordata > Actinopteri > Cypriniformes > Xenocyprididae > Ctenopharyngodon > Ctenopharyngodon idella. The sequence continues at coordinate 10,617,270 of NC_067243.1, read as the reverse complement.
GTAATCTTAACACCTAACCGTCTTTAATGGGGTCGTGACTCTCTCTCTCTCTCTCTTTTTTTATATTTTTTTATATGCTATTGTTTAATTTTGACTCATAGTCATGAAATCAAAATTGACTATTCTAATTTTTTGCTGGGTTATTCCAGTAGGCTAATTATTATAATTCATTTATTGGTGCACATCATAATGTTCCCTCGTAATCTTCAATCAAAATAACTTCCCCCTCTCTTTGATGACGTGTTTACTGTTGCAAGGGCGGGACACTGTCACTCTGACAGGGCGGGACACTGTTGCAACCTGTCACTCACTTGAGTTCGACCAATAGCAAATGATTCAACAATCCAATCAATTCCCGATGAACATAATTAAGTCCCGCCCTACATTTTTTTTTCTTATTCGAGAAGCTTTTTCACTCAGATAGGCTATACTTCATAATAGGGAAGAAAAGATTATTGCAACTTCCGTTTCATGCCGACTTATCAAAACACGGCTAAAAATAAGATGATCATACACTTCACTTTTTCAAGGCTTATTGAATCATAAAATTTAACGAGCCTTGCGAAAAGTTGACATTTATGCTCTAAGCATGCCAATTCTCATCAAAGAGACTTATTATACAAAAATATGCCTGACTTTTTGCTGTCAGCTCATTGAAGCGCAACTAAAATGTTAAGTAACCATCATCAAATACCATCAGAAAAAAGATTTTATAGATAGATATACAGACTTTCCTTCTAGAACACACAGAGAACAGACGTGTTATATAGTGAGACGCAGCGGCAGTGCTGATATCATTAAAGACATATTTGTTTCCTTTCAGCATTGTCTGTCTGTCATCAGAAGGAAGGTGACTGCAGCTCTTTGATGTGTGTGTGTGAGGAGAGATAAGTCAGATGAACACACCTCACACACACATTCTTGGTACACTATAATACAGTGTAATCTGAGGACATCAGCCCACATAATGCGGTGCGGGTGAAACTAAAGTTTGATGGGCTTGATTCACGAATGGCTGCATCAGTTCACAACTTTTTTGGGGCTGATGCACAAAGATGAATCTATCTATCTATCTATCTATCTATCTATCTATCTATCTATCGTTCTATCGTTCTATCTATCTATCGTTCTATCTATCTATCTATCTATCTATCTATCTATCTATCTATCTATCCATCCATCTATCCATCTATCTTCATTCATTTGGGCTATTGTTTGTTATATTGTTATATGGCTTTCTTGTAAACTTTTTATTATATCATTACCATTTATATTGGCAAATTTACAAATGTGCTTTATTTTATAGATTTTTTTTTTTTACCCTTCTTCCAGACCCAGATTTTCAATCCTAAAATATGAAAAACTGCAATTAAAATACTAATTATTAAATGTACAAAGCAATGTTGTAATTCAAAATATTAATATCTTATGTTAATTTCATTTTTATGATGAATTATTTACATATATATTTATAAAACTATGATAATCTAAACAACATTTTATTTTAATAATTATAGTGGGAAAATATTTTAATTAATTTGTTTTAATTTTGCCACTTTTTGTTCCAAAATAAGTGCAGTTGTTTACCAACAGTGTCAATGAAGAGCAAAGACGTCATCCATTTTATTAAAAAAAAAAAAAAACTCTTTTTCTCAACTGTCATTTCTATCAGAGAACAATCATTTGATGTGTGATGGAAATTATATTTGTTTTTTGGGACAACAACAAAAATGATTTTTCCTGTAATGCATTTATGCACTCTTAAAGATAAAGGTCCTTTCTTGGCATTGATGGTTCCATGAAGAATCTTTAACATCCATGGAACCTTTCCATTCCACAAAAGGTTCTTTATACTGGACAGATGTTCTTTAGATTATTAAAATGTTATTTACACTATATGGAATAATGGTTTTCACTGTTGGAATAATGGCTTTTCACTTAAAAATGAAAATTCTGTCATTTGTTACTCACCCTCATGTCGTTCCACACCCGTAAGAACTTCGCTCATCTTCGGAACACAAATTATGTGTTAGTAACAAGAATACTTTACTAAAAAGTATTCTCGTCAGTTCATAACATTAAGGTTGAATCACTGCAGTCACATCGACTCTTTTAACAATGTCTTTAGTACCTTTCTGAACCTTGAAATTGGTGGTTATATTGCTGTCTATTGAGGAGTCAGATACCTCTCGGATTTCATCAAAAATATCTTAATTTGTGTTCTGAAGATGAACGAAGGTCTGTGGAACGATATGAGGGTGAGTAATTAATGACAGAATTTCCATTTTTGGGTGAACTAACCCTTTAAAGGTTCTTTGGGGAACCCAAAATAGTTCTTCAGTGGCATCACTGCAAAAACCTCTTCTTTTTTTGAGTGAATGTTGGATATTGTCAGCAGAAAAAAAAAACTAAATAAAACTAGTGAGAGTGTGAAGAATGTGTTTAATCTCTTTAATTCAAGTTCTTTAAGTCCACAGAGGGAAAAGAAACAGCCACTTACTGTCTGTGAAAGGAAAAAACATGATTTTTATCAGTGAGTGACATTAAAAAACAAAGCTGTAAAATAAATGGGACATCTTGAAAGCATCGTAGGAACAATGTTATGGCATAAATCGCCATGGTATTGCTGCCACAGAAGTTTATGAGGTCGCGCAACATTTTCCCAGCGTATGTTGAACTAGCGCATCACAGTAAGATAAACGTGTTAGCAGAGTGTGTGAGCTATTATGCCCTATCTTTCCAAATAACCCATAATTGCAGTGTGACACTATAATGTTTTGAAATTGCTAATGTTATGCTCTATTATTACTAAGGTAGTAAAGAACTGATGAATTGAGTGTAATTTGCACATATCAATGGTTTTTGCTAATATACTTCATGCCTTCTAACAGGGTTCTTTGGACAAACAGTTCTTTGAACAAAATTAGGCACACTCATTATTTTGTAAGAGTGGCTTAAGGTAGTTTTTATATAAAAATATATATATATATATATATATATATATATATTTTTTTTTAACATATATAAAATTTGAATTTGTTAAAATATAGAAAAAAAAAGGGTTTAAGAATTATTTGGTAGACTTTGCTTTTAGCATTTATTATTTGTCCATTTCTGTGACTCACCGAGTTACGCGGCTCATTTTTGTCCGTTGGAACTGAAACTTTGACCTTTAACTCAATTTAAAACAGCACAGAAGTTTAAACTACATTTGTAAAGACTGTTATGTCGATAGTACTGACAGGAGGCAGACACACTTTGGGTATTCGCTCAGAATTACTGTCTGACAAAACACAATAAAGATTTCATTAAAGTCCAGAACAAGAGGTTTAGGATACAGGCCATGTGTCATGCAGTACATTGTCCTGATTCGATGACAATGTTTGAAAGTTCATATAAGCTATTTCCCTAGGCCATATGGTTTATTTCTGACTAATAGCCTATGACCAATTTAAGGCAAAGACGATAACTATAGCCTAACTATAGCGTCCACACACCGCGTACAATATTGTTCTGTTTATTCTAGGTGAGCGCTGTTTATGTTGTCTGTCACTTTAAATGCTCGAGCTCTTTAAAGCAGGATGGATTCTGATTGGCTGTCAATGTTTTTATCGTTCATCAGCTGGGAAAAACCGTTCTGGGGTGCGTTTCCCGTACAACGACTTAACTCGCTGCTTCACTACCATATGCATAGTTAAACCAAAGACTATAGAATAACACAAGACATGTCACTCGTATTGTTTTGAATGGGAGAAAGTGTAACGCTCAATATAGCAGAATAAGTCCCGCCTTCAAAATAAGAGCCAATCGCCGACCTGTAAAGTCATCGCGTCACTGCAGCGGCCGTTAGAAGCACCGGTTTCTATAGAAACAGTCAGACGCGCGCCTCTGAAATGAGGCACAAGAGACGCGCGCATGCGCATTAGCTTGAGCCAGCCTGAATACTGTTTTTTTTTTTTTGTCATGATTTGAGCGTTTGGAAAAAAAAATTATGAGACAGTTGTTGTCAGATTTCATTGGTGATTTCAAATATGAAATTTAATCGAAAGCTTGGCAAACAGCTTTGGAGAATTTGATGTTTCCCCATTCAAAGAGATAGGAACTGCATGATGCCCAGGATGCCCGAGAGGCGTTTCAAAGATGGCCGCCGAGTGAAATGACTTGTCTTAAAGGGACTTTGGTTAAACAAATCAACTAGCTAGACACGACTGTTTCCCGAAATCGTTTTGTCGCAAACCTGTCGTTCAGCCACGTTGGTGAATGATGTCACGCAGGTGGTGGAGTAATAACGTCTTTAAATGAATCCGTTTGAGATCGAATTAATGCTAGAGTTTTTGCAATATATTACAGACATGGCATCTGAGGACTAATTCTCATTTTTCTCAGTTATTTTGCTTTATTTCCAGATTCAATCATTACGTACCAGAGCACATACGCACATGCGCACTCTTCAAAAACGATACTTAAAGGGATAGTTCACCCAAAAATGAAAATTATCCCATGATTTACTCACCCTCAAGCCATCCTATGTGCATTTTGAACAAAAAAACATGCATCCATCCATAATCAAAATAATCCATATGGCTCCAGCGGGTTAATAAATGCCTTTTGAAGCGAAGTAATGTGTTTTTGTAAGAAAAATATCCATATTTAAAACTTTATAAATTCAAATAACTAGCTTCCGGCGGACAACCGCTCATTCAAAACAAAAGATTCGTGAAGCTTCATGAAGCAGTGTTTTGAAATCGCCCATCACTAGATATTGTCGAATAAAGTGTTTATTTTGTTTTTTGGCGCACAAAAAGTGTTCTCGTCACTTTATAACATTAAGGTTTAACCACTGTAGTCACATGAACTGTTTTAAATATGTCTTTAGTAGCTTTCTGGGCATTTGAAAGTGTTAATTATCTTGCTGGCAATGCTGAACCATCGGATTTTATCAAAAATATCTTAATTTGTGCTCTGAAGATGAACGAAGGTCTTATGGGTGTGCAACGACATGAGGGTGAGTAATAAATGACAGAATTTTCATTTTTGGGTGAACTAACCCTTTAAATTGTTCTTGGTATGAACAGGCCTTTACACTCAAAATTTTCTAGTTGATTTTTTAATCTTTATTTTCATCAGATTGTCAGATTGTGTAAGTTATTCTGCTTTTCTGAATTTAGCTTTTGTCTAGAAAGCAGTTGTATTTAAGTTAATGTGCAAAATAAACTAATGATTCAACTATCATTTATTTTACAGTAGTGTTGTAAACTGTTAAAATGCATGATACAAGCTCGATTTCATGCGCTGTTGCGTTCTAAAATGTGTCAGTCCAGTTCATTACCCAGCACAAGTAGATAGTGTTGGTGACACAAAGTAACAGTAAAAACAGACGTCAGACATTTAGTATTTCTTTCCACTTTCTTTTATATATATAGTCTATATATAGTAGTCAACATTTGAAGTGGATCAAAAAAGTTAATCAAAGTTGTCCTAAGAAGAAGGTTTTAGGACACCTGATGAAAGGTTTTGAATGTTGACTACTGTATATCATGCTGATAATGGGCCTGGATCTTAATGGTCAGAAATCAAAACCCTGATCTTTCCTGTGCCTTTTAATTTTAATCGATTTAATCATAAATATAGTAGGCTACACGACAAGTAAAGACCAAAAAGGTCAATTTTCAGCTTGCCATGCCTTTTAATAGTTCTATGACATCTCTTTTGTGCTTATTCTTAGGGGAACTTATAATGTGCAAGAAATATTTTGCATTGAGTTCTCTTCAGGTAGCCTATCCTTAAAGTCGCACTGACCTGTTTAATTTATCACACCAGAAATCATGACCATCCTCTGAGGTGAAATCCAGTTTTTTAATACATATTTCAAATCCCTAATCCCACTCCATTATTCAAATAGCTTCCAGACAAGGATTGTCACCCATCTACCATTGAAATGCTAATACGGTGTTATGTAGCTTTCGGAAAGATGCACAGTTCTGGGAAGCAGAGTGAAATGGAGCTTCGAGATAATGTCTCCCACCGTGTTCTTAGAGACGTCACCCGTGTCCCTGTGCTGTTTTTCTCCTCTGACAATGGGTTGGTACATTCACCCAGCCCTCCTGATCTTAAGCCTCATCCTGCCTTATAACAGACCTAATCATTTATATTTTGTGATGTGTCCCATTTCCTTTGATGGTAGCGTCAGAGGAGATTGCTCTAAAAGCACTAAAAGTCAGCAGGCTTTAGCTTGTTATTTCAGGAGTGTGTGAGAAGATATCTGACACTGTGTACTAGTGTGACCTGACATGGTGGAGATTTTCTGCTCGTCATGATGTATTCTAACAGAAGAAATGTACGTCCATGTACTGTATGTGCAAAAATATGTGTGATTTCTCATTTTTGGATAAAAATAATTCTTTAAATGATAATTTTAAATTCTTTTTTCCTGATGAGAGTAAGCTATATTGGAAAAATACATGATTATACTACTTTTTGAATGGGAATATATATATATATATATATATGATAACTGATATAGGTGATAACTAAGCAAATATTTAATTACTACAATAGTATTTTCTCGCTAGAAATGACACCAAAAATGGAAAACGGTATACATTTACACACAAACTGAACACCAACCGCAACTTTCAGACGCCATCTTTATTTTTTATCTCAACTGCCACAGAATGGAACGCACAGGATTGCGAGATATCAAAGGCATTGAAGAATACATCTACATTGCCTTCAAAAACCAGATGAAGGTATCTCAGGAGACAGGAAGTGAAGCAAACATTTGATTCAGATGTGCCTTGATGCCTTCCTAGCTTGGAATCCATCCTCCGAGGGCAGAATTTTTAAGCTTTCGGATGCAGCCACATTATTTTGCGTCATTCTCAGGGAAGTTAACCATACACAGTAAAATCCCCAGAGTTAAATCAACTCTGCTCAGAGTACATATGGTTCCTCTCTAAATAGTGTTAAAGTAACACTGAAGCAGAGTTAAAGTTAATGAGATAATTAAGCAATTAATAAGGCTGTGACTGAAGTCAGTTGTAGTTCTTGTGTTTCTCTTTTCTTCAGAGATTCTTGTTAACAGCAGGTGTTCATCACTAATGCACAATCATTAATTAATTGCTTAATTATCTCATTAACTTTAACTCTGTTTCAGTGTTATTTTAACACTATTTAGAGAGGGACCATATGTACTCTGAGCAGAGTTGATTTAACTCTGGAGATTTTTCTGTGTACTTCACTTTCAACCCAGCAAGAAATTTTGCGTTTAAAAGACGTCTATTAGCTGTCCAAACACAACCATGACGTTTAGGCTAAAACAAGGCAAAATTGGGACTGTTAGTGAAAATTTAGTAGACGTCTATCCATAGCGCAAGAATAGGCTAGTCAAAGAAAGTTAAAGACTAAACTGAGCATCGCTGTAAATTATTTGAGTAAATGTACAAGTTTCTACTTAAGTATCTTTTTGGCTACTTTGGAGTTTGACTGAGTATCAAAGATATTAGCAACTTTTACTCCCTACATGACCACATTTTTGAATAAATATACCTACTCTTTACTCCAATACATTTGTAATGAATAATGCTCATTACATTTTGCATGGCACCTAACATTTTCTGCAGCAGTTTAAAAAATATCTCCATCTACAGGGCATTCAAGGTACTGTATCTTGTGCGTTTTGCCCTTACTCACCCAAACTTGTAAACAAGGCTACTTTACATGAATGTGAGTGCATTAGTCCCCTTTGAGCACTTGAGCTTAACCGAGACTTGAGTGTTTGCAGTCATTTAAGAGGCTGTTGTGTCGACCTCGATTCATTGCAATATGGAGATGTTCAGATTTATCTGAATTTTAGAAAATAAACATGTAATCGCTCTCCTCACAAATCAACTGTTTCTTGTTTTTCTCTGGCATGTCTCTTAGGTTTTGAGGACTCGAGCCTACATTCAGTACGAGTGAGTACTGTTAAAACCAGATACTCTAAGACTTTTACTCAAGTCGTGTTGGAATTGGTGACTTGTAACATGTAATGGAGTCATTTTCCCTGTAAGGTGTCTGTACTTTTACTTAAGTATGGTTTTCAGGTACTCTTTACACTTCTGAAACTGAGTAGTTGTATATGTCTTATTATTTATATTGCATAAATATGAGTTATCCTGATGCAGTTCTTCTAACTGAGCACATCTGAACTGTACCGTCTCAGAAAACAAACAATCTGAAGTGACTATTTACACAGAGATCCTTCACTTAAACTGCCATATCTCACTGCTAACCAAATTATACAGTTGATTATGTTACATTTCATACAAGAGTCTTTTCTTGACCCTGTTTACAGTATAACCTAATCACACCAGCCTAATTGAGTTGGAGTCAGACCAGTTTGGTACAAATTAACATCTAAATTATTTGTCTGTATGCTAAAGGGCAAGAGCAGCATAATAACCATCTAAAAGTGCTTTTTTTTTTTCTTAGCAAAAGTTATTGTTAATGCAATTAATTGCAGTTCTTTATAGTGGAAAAGGGTTCATTAAAATATTCTTCACACTAAGAAAAAAAGTGTTTCTTTTAAGAATTGTTCATTGAAAGGTTCTTTAGGGAACTATAAAAGGGTCTTTTATGGCATCACTGCAAAAAGCCCCTTTTGGAACCTTTATTTTTAAGAGTGTATAAAAAGCCTGAATTCTCCCCTACTGACATTTTGAAAACAGAGAGAAAGAGAGAAATACCTCATTTGAATCATATTGCCTTGTCTTACACTTCTATTTCATCCAGTCTCTATAGCTAAACACAGTGTGACATCCAAGCAGAGCGTATCTTTGATTTCATCGGAAACACAGCAAGCATTTATGTTCACTAGAGGTGAGAAACGGACAGCTGTGTGGGGCCACAATAGCCATCAAAAGTGACAATAATGTTAAATGGCGCAAAAGGAGGAAATGCTCTGCCAGTTGATAGACTCTAAAATAAACTTATTTTACTAAAATAAAAAGGTTTATGGTACCTGCCAGGTTGGTCTCCCTAGAGACACATCTGAACACATAAAGAACAAAATGTGTGGGCAAGAATAGTGAATTTGTTTGTTTTTGCTCATTTGCTACTAGCAATGAGTAACAGACTAATGTTCAATGCATTCTGAAAGATTTGAAAAGATATATGAATCACTATACAGGGATAAGAAAAGAAAGTCCACCACAAATGGGATATGTGTAGTAAGCATGCGTCAGTTGTAATCATCAGGACATCATGCGTCATAATGAGTCAAATCATGGTTTTCTTTGATGTGATCTCATAATACACCTGAGGGACAAAGAAACTGTAATTAATGGCTGTGAAATGCTAACATATTTAGGACATAAAAAGCCAACACTCAGTTCTTGTTGAATAAATGGGAAAATTAGTCTGAAATTGATATGCTGCTCATACAATCAGAGGCTAATCACGTGCTAATCACTCAGCCTAGTTTTAGGCCTACTTTAAAAATTTAATCTAAATAAAAATGTATGGCATATTAATAGCTAATTATTTTTCTGTGAATAAATAAATATTGTTTAATAGCTACGGTTTAATGAATAAATAAAGTTGTGATGCGATGATGTTATTGACCAATCAGAAACAAGTATTCCAGAGAAACTTGTATGGTTAAAATGGCTGTCTTTACATTTTAGGAAGGAGTTCCTGACAAGGGAAGTGTTATCAAACGTTTCAATCTTCTCAAAAGATGGATTAAAAATTTATTTATGCCTATATTTTCAGTTGACTCTTGCGTGAGAGAGTCGCGTTCGCCTGTTGTGGTAACCATGGCAACAGTAGTCCGGTGATTTTGAGTTATGTTCCAGGATCAGTTGTCAAATTAGTGATTTGTTGTCTCTTAGCAGTAACACGGAACACAGAAATGCAACAGAAGACGGACTTGACAAAGCAAGAGGCTAGTTACTAAGTTAAACAATTAACTAGGGCTGATTAGGTTTAGCTTATTTCTCTTCTTGACTGATGTCTTCGTTTGAATTTGAGTGGAACGTCAGAAGTAGCTAAAATCAGGGTGCGAGGGGGTCTTTTTTTTTATACAAGTAGGCTATACATGTTTAGCAGCGTTCAAAAGTTTCAGTAAAGACAGAAACGTTTTCAACGGTTCTGAATACGTCGATTTAACATGACAAATACTGTAATTATGCACAAGTTTCTTATATTTAAGTACGTATCTCAAATATAAAATGTTTTAAGCCTTTTTTATTAGGCTATATATCGACATTTAGCTGCTGTCAATTAATTTCGCGAGACGAACCTCCACAGATCGCGCCTTCAGATTACGCGTTATTTAGCGTTTAAAAGTCATTTAAAATAACCGTCGCACCCCCTGAAAGTCATTTTATAATTTACACAATGTCTGAAAATATACTGAACGTCAAATGGGGTGATATTGAAATGTCTGTCTCATAGGTCATTGAGACATCTTCGGCCATGAACAAAGTCAAATCCTGCTGTCACTGCCGTCCTCGATCAGTTTTCAGATTACTCATTAATCTGCATGGAGCGCCAAACCCATATTTAAACCAGGAACAGCTTGCAAGGTAGACTTCTTTTTCCTGTTTATATACATTAGATCTGTATTAATGTACAGCAGAATATATATTAGACATAAATATTGCAGTGGAATCTTGATTTTATTCATTTTGCGTTCATCTAAAATGTCTGCAATTCATTCAGGTGTTTTTCTAAATTAAAATAAGAAACCATAGGCCTACACAGGTTGCATTAACTGATTTCTTTAGAAGAAAGAAGATGAATTGTGTGCACTCTTTTCCATTTCATCAAGGACCTCATCACCAACTTCCTCCGTCATCCATCCAATTGGCCAAGGACATCATCAGAAGAAATGGCATGCAGACACTCAAGAACATGGCTCTCAAGACACTGAGAAGCAGATGGATGAGAACGTCATGCAGACTCAAACCAAACACATGGAAATAGAAAATAAGAATCCTTTCCATCAGAAGGAACAAAGCCTTTTGAGAAGAGCTATCAGAATCCTATTCATCTGGTTCATTATTTTGGGAGTAATTGTTATTTTCATGATTGCTGGCCAGTATGTTTACTTGGAGGCAGGACGTATCTCAAGGTCATGGGATCTTGACAAATGCATGAATGGCTTTGTAAAACTGCGCTTTGTTGGAATGTACAATCCACCCATATGAACAAATGAGCCCATATTGAATTCAGCACTCAATAAAGCATTACAAAATCGACCTCTTGTTTTGAATAGTGCACTTAATAGTGAACCTCTGCACCTCTACGAGGGCAAAATTACTGAAAGAATCAGGACCTTTTTATGAAAAGGTGCATGTTACATGAGTAATCTGCGACTCAAAAATGTATATTTGTAAATTTGATAAATAATAGCCTAAAATAAAATAATACTTTTTTTTTTTTTGCCTTGAATTTTTTAACTACCCAGCTAACAGAATTTTGTTATAAGAACATTCTCTAAATATTCAGTGTTAGTTAAAAATGTCCAGTTTTCTTGACGTTAGAGGAACATTTTTTATAAGGTATAATGTTCCTCAAACGTTCTTTCATCTTAATTTTGATTTAAAATTCAACATTCTAGGAGTGTTGATTTGTAACATTCCAAGAACATAAAAATGTCCAGTTTCCTTAATGTTAGTAGAATGTTATTTAAAGGTTAGTATGATGTTCCTGAAACATTCTTTCAATCATTCAAACACCTGCTGTGAACAAGCACTGAAAGAAAGAGAAATAAGAACACAAACTACAACTTTCTTCAGCTACAGAACTGAACATGAACTGAAGATAAAAGACATTCACGATCTCAAGATCTGATTAAACAACTCCACAAACAGCATTACAGCTTCACTTATTACTAGCCAGACTGACTTTATTTCTGTCACAGTCTACAGAAGTTCTTATTGAGAATTAACAGAGGTTTAGATGTTGATGTTTGGTTGAAAATGTTTCGTTTGAGGTCACCATCATGGTGATCAGTGCTTGCTTTAGTTGGGCTCTTGACTTTTGTTGAGTTGCTTTTTTTTTCAGCAATTGCAGGTGTTTTCAGAAAACATTTTTTGCATTTTGCATTAATAAAGACAAGCGACTGCATTAAAGTGGTTTAAATAAAAAATTATTCAGCTGCATAATTTATTCATGCTGCAATGCATGCTGGGAGCCATGAATGTGTTTTGTATGCTCATGAAGCATGTTACCATTGTTGTGTTTCATATGCCGAATGCTGATGTCTGTGAGTGTATAAATTGCACAAAACATGTTTTAAACAGAATTGACAGTGTTATCTACAATATTTGAAAAAAAAAAAAAAAAATGGCATTACAAATTATTTCTTTTTACATTGGTTGGGTTTTATATTCCTCAATAACATTTCAATTCTTTAAGTCAACAATTATTAAAAAATAAACAGTTGTTTAAACTACTTTCATGGAGTCATTTGTCTGCTATTAAACCAGACATGTTGATCTGCTTTATCAATGCAGAAATGTTTTCTGGAAACATTTGCAATTACTGAAAAAGAAGCAACTCAACAAATGCAAACACTGATCTCCATGATGGTGACCACAAACAACAACAACAAAAAAATAAACATTTTCAATAAGACAAACATCTAATCCTCTGTTAATTCTCAATATGAACTTCTGTAGACTGTGACAGAAATAAAATCAGTCTGGTTAGTAATAAGTGAAGCTGGTAATGCTGTTTGTGGAGTTGTTTAATCAGATCTTGAGATGTTTAATGTATTTTATCTTCAGTTCATGTTCATATTCAGTTCTGTGGCTGAAGAAAGTTGTAGTTTGTGTTCTTATTTCTCTTTCTTTCAGTGCTTGTTCACAGCAGGTGTTTGAATGATCGAAAGAATGTTTCAGGAACATCATACTAATCTTTAAACAACATTCTACTAACATTAAGGAAACTGGACATTTTTATGTTCTTGGAATGTTACAAATCAACGTTCCTAGAATGTTGAATTTTAAATCAAAATTAAGTTGAAAGAACGTTTATAAAAAACGTTCCTCTAACGTCAAGAAAACTGGACATTTTTTACTTTCCCAGAACCAACAGCTGGGTTATTGGTCAACAAAAAGATTATGTGGTACATTTCAAGAATACGTGAGGCAAAATAATATTTCTGTTATTGTAAAATGTGTGGATAGCTTATGCTGCCATGTCAAACTAATAAATATAGGCTAAAATCAATAATATAATTTCCTTACATGGATCTGACAGGTGGTCGTTAGCATCTAAAAACGTGACTTTTATGACTATACAATAATCAATAAGACGTTAATCAAATGATCTCATGCATGGGCTCGATCATTGGTAACTCGCTCTATCGTCAATGATGAAGAGTCTGTCTGTCACCTTTTGTCGTAAATACGTCAGAGGTGAGACATTCCCTTTCAATAAAAGCCGCCCGATTCCAGGAGGATCAGAGGACCAGGAGCAGGCAGGAATTTTACTAGTGTTTTTACTCTCCAAAGACCCAACTGATACTCAGGGTAAGTTCTCAATCTCCTTCGCTCTGTTTTCTCTTTGCATGTTTGATTATGCATGTTTTATAGTGCGTTTTATAGCTAATGTTTCAATAATGTTGTGTTTCAGATGAACAGGTGTGTCGGTGGAGTTTGTGTGTCTCTTATTGTGTGCGCGTTTCTTACGGAAACACTTGGAATGGTGATCGCGGTAAGAGTTACTTTGATTCAAAATGATTCAATTCATTATTTAATCCTGTATGTTTGAATGCAAATTAAACTAGAACTCGCAGAAAAGTTGAAACCAGCAGACCGGGGCTAGTTGTCACAATTTTAACTCGAGTGAATTATTCTCTAAAAAGTCAATTTCTGTTTAAACTTACAACTTTCGCTATAAAAATGAACATTTCCACTGTTGTTGCGAAAAAGAATGCATGTTGACATTTGTGACAGCATGCCCCAATACCGGGACAAGTTATCATAATGGCATTATAAATAAACTATTAAACGGTTTTCTGCAAAATTATTAAACAACATAAATGTAAAATGTAACTTAAAATGGCAAACACTCGTTTTGGACGAACAAATATTGTAATGTATTAACATTATAACAACTAAAACGTCTGACAATTTGCCCCGACCTGACATTTAATGAAAATAGGCTACACTTTAACCTTTCAGTTAAAAATCAGCATTTATAGCTAAAATAGGACATTTTTAGTTTGTGACAGTTTAATAAATAATAATTAAATAATAAACATTTATTAAATTGCTTATTAATAAATGTTTACCTTTTGATTATTATTGTTGCCTCTAATAATTATGTGTCTGATTTTTAATTTCCAACATATTTTGGGTTCATTTTAAGCCAGCCATATAGGTAAGCAATAAGGTATGAGAGGCTGTGCTGTATCGTGAATAAGTCACAGCTGAAGGGCGTTCGCATCGTGCCTAACAACGCCCTTCAGCCGTGACTTATTCATGAGACAGCACTAGCCTCGAGTACCTTATTGCTTTTATAAAACGGTTACCACACAATACAATTAAAGCCAAAAAATATGTATCAATGCAACTTTCATGAAGTAAAATCACTAAAAACCTTCCTTCCGCCGGAAAATATAGTCCCTGACCGTGAACAGTCAGTAGCGAAGACTTTTATATTGAAAAGACTGAATTGTTGTGAACACAGAACAAGACGCAACTGACAAATGCTTTGACTAGCGCTGTCAGTCACGGGAAAACCCCTTAACTGTTAAAAGGACAAGATATTGCAGCGGACATTTAAACAGATTTTTTATTATGAACATAGGACTGACCTGAAGGAAAATGCTAAATCTGAATGCAGGTAATAAACTTGCTCAATCGATCTCTTTCTCACAATACTCTTCTACATAATACAGTAAGCTTTAATGAACAAAATCAATTGAGAACAGTTTACGTTGTTAAGAGTGGTTGCTAAGGGTGATGTGTAGTAATACACAGAACCGTTGGTTGAAGCGATCATAGCCGTGTTTTATCGTGAATAAAACACAACTATTGACCAATTAGAATCAAGGACAGGAACTAACTTTATATATTTATATTCTATAAAACAGGCAAAAGAGAAGAGAGGATGGACCCTCAACAGTGCTGGGTATCTCCTCGGTCCTCGTGAGTTCTCCAATACATCTTTTTTGTCTTCTCTCATTATCTTTCCCCAGCTGTTTATGAAAAACAGTTGCGTACGATTTATGTAACTGCTTTGGTGCATACATTCTTGCTTTAAGCTTGCAGGTCTACTTTTTAAACCTTGAAAAAATGTTTCCTTAGTTTCACCATGCAGGCCTGTTCGCTCTCTTTGATGAAATGTGTTGGGGTGCACTGATGTTGTGCTTATTACAGCTGTGTAGGTTACATAAGCTCCCTGTGTTTCAGGTCGTATTGATCATCTTATACAGATTAAGGATTCTCCCAGTGCAAGGGGGAGAGAAGATCTGCTTGGTCAATGTAAGATGGCTCCTGCAGGTTTTTGAAGTCAGATGAGGAATTGCTCTGTGATGTTTTGCTCTTTGTGCTTTTTGCTGTTCTGTGCTGCTGGTGGTGATGATTCTATTCAGCATGAGTCTTTTCACCTAAACTGAAAAGATGGATTTATCATGCTTTCAAACAATTGCTGTTTGGTACATAATTTAGGTACATATTCTGCGTGAGGTATGTGTGCAGATGCATGTATTCTTCTTCATACTGTCAAACTAGTCTTAAATTAAACAAATTAGTATAACCCATTTAGCAGCAGGTTGCTTTTTGAATATATAAGCAATATTCTGCTCTATTTTTCTTGCATTAAATTTAGACTATTAAGGGAGATTTCACTCTTTTTACATCCTCTATCTTTTGCTTTACCCTCTGTCTCTGCTTTTCCACACTTGTTGTGAGCTTTTACTGTCTTACTCCTCTTTTTGCATTGGCTGGCATTGTGAAAAAGAAGTACACTTTAGCATACTTTTATTATGGAAATAATATACTTTAAAAGAATATACTTAAGTGCAAACTAAACTGAATATTTTCAGACATTTGATTGCATTTTATTTGAAATTAAATGAAAATGTATAATGGTTTATGTTTATATTAAATACAATTAGTTGAACTTAAGAGTGCTTTTAGTGCTTAAGTACATATGTATTTGTCTGTTAAAACATGGTTACTGCCAAATGTACTGACAAGTATTTATGGTAAAATAAAATATACTTTAATGTCATTTTTAGTGAAACTTGCATGTATTTAAATATATTTACGTACATTTAAAATGTATTAACTTTAAATGTAACATTAAATAACACACTACAGTGTTAGTCAACACATCAAAATATGTGTACTTCTTTAACGCACGATAAAAATGATTGAAACATGCTGCTTTTAAATGTACTTTAAGGTACAACTTTTAATTTGACATTATTACAAAGTGCTCTTTTTAAGTCATGACTCTATTTAAGTACACTTAAGTGGCCTTTATTTAGGTAATATTAGTTTACATGCAAGTACAGTAAAGTATACTTCTAAGATTTGAAGTACACTACAAGTTACAATTAAGTGCACTTCTTTTTCACAAGGGTGTGAGTGTGTGCTTCGCATTGCAACAAAAAGCAATTCCATGACTCAAGTCCTGCAGGTTGCTCAACTCAATCTGTCCCAAAAAACAACAAAAACCAAACAAAAAAGATATTCCTCGGATAATGACTTGTCGCATTAGGAACATATGTGTGCCACAGGCAGGTCTATGAATATCAGCCGGGGAGTCGGGGTCTGGTGGCTCGGGTTCTCAGCGGGCTGTTCAAATGATCAATGTGATTATGTGTGGTTGTGCTTTGTGATCAGATGCCATAGACAGCCACAGGAGTCTTAGTGACAAGCACGGGCTGGCAGGGAAGAGAGAAATGCCCATAGAGGAAGATTTCAAGACAGGTAAGAATCACGCACCGCCGGCGTCAAACTGTTAATTAAGATCAGTTTCTATATGGTTTGTTAAAGGCTGGGAAGTGGATTCAGCTATCCATTTGAATGTTCATTAACTTTTAATGTACTTTCACAGATGTTGTAGGCTTTGTAATTAAAAGAATAAATGATAATGACCTTGTAATTACTGTTTCTGCTCTCCAGGAGCTCTGAGGATATCGGATGAGGATGTTGTCCATACTATCATAGACTTTCTTTCTTACCTCAAATTAAAAGGTAAGTGCAATTGTTATTTTTTTTTTAGACATTTACATTTTGTGCTGATTTTGGGGGAAAGGGTTTTGCGCAGTAAACAGCACTGATAAAAATCCGTAAAAATAGGGTAAAATGTCCGTGTAATGAGCTGCCACTACTTTTTCTGTTATTTTACGAATTTATTTTTTACAGTGTAGTATAGATAAATTATTCCAATTTGAATTGAATTAGCAAAGGTGCATAATTATATTTTTTTGAAATTCAAATAGCAGGAAGTTTAGTTTTAAATCATATATATATTATATATATACACCATTCGAAAGTTTAGGGTCAGTAAAATTTTAAAAGAAATTAATACTTTTATTCAGCAAGGATGCATTAAATTGATCAAAACTGTCAGTAAAGACAAATAAATGCTGTTGTTTTTAACTTTCTATTCAGCAAAGAATCCTGAAAAATGTGTAACGTTTTCCTAAAAAAAAAAAAAAAAAAAGCTTTCAACCTTGATAATAAGAACCATTAATAATTGAGCAGATAACAACTGATCACCAAATCAGCACAAAGGACAAGAAATGTGTATATTATTCAAGTTAAGTGGAAATCTGAGCAGTCTGAATAACATCTCTGTCGGTTTAGGCAAATAAGAGTAAAAAAAAACCCTAATACATCTTGACTTCAAGGAAGTGAATTGTTCTAATTTTCCCATTATTCCTTATTTTATCTTACAGAAATTGGGGCTCTTGACAGTCTGCCTTCCTCTCTCACATCAGAGGAGATAAGCCAACCCTAATTTTGACCGAATTCATCATTTCATCATCACACCCTGACCTCCACCGCGCCTGACTGAACTCTCTCTCAGAGGCTGTATTAATGTTTGATGTCTTCTCCACCGCACTGTTCTCGACACGCTATTATGTCAATTTTACCATGTTACTGTAATCTGTCAGAATCACTTGACTGCTGATGTGGAGATGGATTGAAAAAATAAAACTCATAAATGGCATTCGATTTATTGTCTGTCTTTTTATTTTATTTTATATTCATAGAAAAGGCAATATCCATGAAAGACTATTACTGGCAGGTAGCAAAAATTCTCTTTTTTCTATTTTAAAAGTATAAACACACCCTTGTAACCTTTTATACCATTTCATTTCTCCTAAGACCTAAGTTTTTTGTTTTTTTACTTCTTGGTTGGGACACACAGGTGGAAGCATGAATAATTGATCCCGCAGGCTGTTTTTGTGGTCTTAGCTCCGCAGTGGTCATCTGGCACTCGGACAATGTAACACACAGTTAACACAATATGGAGATCACCAGGGTAAGCTTTTTCCAGTGTAGTCCACATATCCACCGTGATGTTCCTCCATTAATCCAGAAATGACAGACAACACGGATGATATGCTCTCCTCTGGACTCAAAGGTGCCTGTAAATGTCAAGTAAATGGAAAGATGGGTTCAAATTAAAGGGTTAGTTCCTGATAATTTACTCACCCCCATGTCATCCAAGATGTTTATGTCTGTCTTTCTCCAGTCGAGAAGAAATTAAGGTTTTTGAGGAAAACATTCCAGGATTTTTTTCCATATAGTGGACCCAATGGGTTGAAGGTCCAAACTGCAGCTTCAGTGCAGCTTCAAAGGGCTCTACGTGATCCCAGCCGGGGAAAAAAATAAAAATGATATACTTTTTAACCACAAATGCTCATCTTGCACTGCTCTGCGATGTGCCACGCATTACGTTGAAAGATCACGTGTGATGTAGGCGGAAGTACTGCGCGCGGTTGGCCGAAAAATCTCATTTTCTCCTCCAACTTCAAAATCAACCGAAATCGCTGTTTTACCTTTTTTCGTAAAGAGCGTTTGACTTAATCTTTGCACATTTGCTTTGTAGACTCTTGGATCGGTACTTCCACCTACGTCACTCATGACCTTTTCAACATGATTATGTAATGTGTGGCGCATCGCAGAGCTAGTACAAGACAAGCATTTGTCGTTAAAAAGTATATCATTTTTATTTTTTTAGAAAATGCCCGATCGTTTTGCTAAATAAGACCCTTATTCCTCGTCTGGGATCACGTAGAGCCCTTTAAAGCTGCACTGAAACTGCAATTTAGACCTTCAAACATTGGTCCCTGTTGAAGTCCACTATATGGAGAAAAATCCTGGAATGTTTTCCTCAAAAACCTTAATTTCTTTTTGACTGAAGAAAAAAAGACATGAACATCTTGAATGACATGATGGGGGTGAGTAAATTATCAGGAAATATGAATTCTGAAGTGAACTAATCCTTTAACAGGCCTAGGCTGGGCATTGACACAAATTTCATTATTTAATTCACTTTTGACTTCAATTTACAAGCTTGCAATTCAATTCGGATTCACAAGATTGTGATTCGATTCAATTTGGATTTTGATTCAATTCGATTCATCTGGCTATATATACACGTCAATTTTTCTAAAGGAAAAAAATAAACTTTGTATAGGCTACAAACATTTAAACAGTGGGTGTAATGAATGTGTAATATAGTGCATACATTTAGCAAAATGCTCCTTTCTAGTTTAGTGTTCATTTTTCATTTAACTATCGAGCTTTGGTAATTGAATAGCTTTTCTGAGGTAAATGTAATGTTACATGACATTTTGATTACATGAAACATGATAGGGTGTACTGATTCATGCCTTCTGATGTTCATTCATGTTTATTATTTTGTTATAACTAGCAGTAAACATGCATCATGTTTAGGAACTCACTACATTCCACTGCAAGTTAAATTAATTACATATTACAAATAATTAGGTTGTGAAATAAAGTGTTGCACATTTTACTGGTGCAAAGATGAGTGTGTATTTTCAACATTTGCAACTGCTTTTCATCATTTAATAATAAGCAGCACCACAATTACTGCCGTTTGTTACTACTGAACAGACATTTAGAGGTTTATTTTATAATGAGGTTTTTCAATATGTGAGTAAAATAAGGTCACTCACAGCCCAAACGTTCTTATCTAGTTACTTAATAGAAACATGTTTTTTTAAACATAACTTAACATCGTGTTTTCGATACAGGTGTATATAATTTATGTTGTAGAACAAAATGTCCAAGTATCGTCACGTTTACCACAGACCTTATTTACTCATAAATTGAAAAACCTCATTATAAAGACCCATAGGAAAATCTCAAGGGAATTAGTCTTCAAGGTTTTGACGTCATCCCTACACAAGAGGGGCGCTACAAATAATGTACATTGAAGTTTTGTTCAACCAAGTGAAAACAAAGGCTAAAAGGTTGATTATTGGGATTTAAGAATCGAGGTCAGTTAATCACAAAGAGAATCGATTAAAATCGAGAAATCCATACACAGCCCTAAAAAACACATTCATGCACTCACTATTGGTCCGCCCATATCAGTGCGCACCCAACCAGGGTGAAGGGCGACGCACAAGATCCCCTCAGCTTCCAGATCGGTAGCCAAACACCTTGTAACCATACTCAAGGCGCTCTTTATTTAAAAAAAAACATTCAAAAAGCAAAGTTAAGTACTTAATTTGAACTGCAATTGAATCATTTTCCCCCACAAAGCAACTAACAGGTGTTTCACCTTAGATGCCCTGTAAGCGTAACTCTTGAAGCTCGCTCCCTCGCCCCAGTTGAGCTGCACAGAGCCCAGGACAGACGACACATTGATCACTGCGGCTCTGTGGATTCCCATGCCACTGCCTTTTGCCGCCGCCCTTCTCAACAACGGCAGGAGAGCCTGAAAGGGAATTCAATAGAGGAACCGAGTAAGTGTCTATGAAAAACGTTTTATTTAAATGAATACTGAAAATAAGACAGTTCGAGAACATTTATTAGAGAATTAAAGGGTTAGTTCACCCAGAAATTAAAATTCTGCCATTTATTACTCACCCTCATGACGTTTTACACCCGTAAGACCTTTGTTCATCTTCAGAACACAAATTAAGATATTTTTGATGAAATCCGAGAGCTTTCTGACCTCTGATAGACTACAACGTAATTACTTTCAAGGCCCAGAAAAAAGGTAGTAAAGACATTGTTAAAATAGTCCATGGTTTGACCTTAAAGGGTTAGTTCACCCAAAAATGAAAATTCTGTCATTAATTACTCACCCTCGTGCCGTTCCACACCTGTAAGACCTTCGATGATCTTCGGAACACAAATTAATATATTTTTGTTTAAATCCGATGGCTCCGTGAGGCCTACATAGGGAGCAATGACACTCCTCTCTCAAGATCCATAAAGGTAATAAAAACATATTTAAATCAGTTCATGTGACTACAGTGGTTCAATATTAATATTATAAAGCGACGAGAATATTTTTGGTGCGCCAAAAAAAAAAAAAAAATAACGATTTATTTAGTGTTTAAAAGTATTTAGTATTTAGTGTATTTTGAAATCGGCCATCACTAAATAATTCGTTATTTTGGTTTTTTTGGCGCACCAAAAATATTCTCGTCGCTTTATAATATTAATATTGAACCACTGTACTCACATGAACTGATTTAAATATGTTTTTATTACCTTTATGGATCTTGAGAGAGGAAATATCATTGCTCCCTATGTAGGCCTCACGGAGCCATCGGATTTAAACAAAAATATCTCAATTTGCGTTCCGAAGATTAATGAAGCTCTTACGGTTCTGGAACGGCATGAGCGTGAGTAATAAATGACAGAATTTTCATTTTTGGGTGAACTAACCCTTTAATTTTATGAAGGAATGAGAATACTTTTTGTGCAAAACCCCCCCAAAAATAACAATTTCTTCTCTTCGTTCTGACGTAGAACCCGGAAGCGCTGCACTGTGTTTATTACATCAACTGCCAAGGAGACTGACAGAAAAGAGAAGAGATTGTTCAATAAAGTCATTTTTTTTTTTTTTTTTTTGCATACAAAAAGTATTCTTGTCGCTTCATAACATTAAGGTTGAACCACTGTAGTCATATGGACAATTTTAATGATGTCTTTAGTACCTTTCTGAGCCTTGAAAGTGGTAGTTGTGATGCAGTCGATGGAGGAGTCAGACAGCTTTTGGATTTCATCAAAAATATCTTAATTTGTGTTCTGAAGAAGAACGAAGGTCTTACGGGTGTGGAACGACATGAGGGTGAGTAATAAATGACAGAATTTTCATTTTTGGGTGAACTAACCCTTTAAAGTTGAATGCCGGTGTATTGTTGGTAATTGGTTCAGCCGTATTACCTTGGTCACAAAAAGAGGAGCCACTGTATTACTCTCATAGACTTTCATCATGGCATCTCGAGTGACTGTGTTCAGTTCGGAGGGGATATTAATCGCCGCATTATTAATTAAGCAGTTCAACCCGTCAGCACCCACAATGGATTCCACTGCCTGTGCTGCTGCGTCCACACTGCTGTCACTGGTGACATCTGAAATAAAAACAAAACAAAAACACAGACCGATTTGTGAACCGGTTTGATCCGGTTTGAAAAGAAATATATAGCCAATGAAATAGTTTACAGAAGAGCGTAACTAAAAAAAAAAAAAAAAAAAAAAAAAAATTTATTCACTATGCAAAACGACATTCCAAAACGATGAAAGCACATAAAAAAGACCAAATCTAAAAAAATAAAAGCCAGTTATAAATATTAATAAATAAAATAATATAATAGTATATCAATAATACACACACACACAAACACTGTTCATGAAAAGAAAACGAAATAAAAAAACGTTATTTCCAAGATTTCCAGAACTGTTTGAATAATTTATTTTGACTTTATATATAGTTTTACGGGGAATATAGAGTTTTATCAGAAAAATTATACAGTATATTTGTCAATGTCATTCACATAATCACATTTCCTTGTCCTTTGCCTCCACCTACTGGACATACATAAGAATTGCACTCCACAAGTAATATTTTGGGCGAATTCCAATAATCGGAAGTGAGCATCCCTATGCCCTACTTTTATATTGACGTTTTTAAAATATGCTTTATGTAATCAGATTCCTCATAAACACTTCCCTCTTTGCTCTTAACTTTGTAAAACTTGCCTCTCTTCTTTAAACACTGCAGGTAGTCACAAATTTACCTAACGTATCTACTATACATTTCTTTGCCTATGAAAGTTAATTAAACTTCATATGAAAAGCATGACGTGGGTAATCACAAACAAAACAAAACCACTTGAATTATAATGTTTACTTTAACTCTAGCTTAGTCACGTGACAGAGTAACTCACCTAGAGGCACAACATGAACGCCTGGGTTAGACTTGACGAGTTCTTGCAGTTCCTGACAATGACAGCAAACCATAACCGCGCGTTAAGCAACTTGTCCACAGATTTTTATTGAGCACAGGCGCTGTCGTGCACTGTGATGGCCTACCTCTGCAGCGGCTGGATTCCGGGCGGTTGCAATGATCTTTTGGGGTCTCTCCGGCGTAGCGAGCAGCTGTCTGACCATTTGCAGTCCGAGGCCCCTGCTAGCCCCCGTGATCAGCACCGAGCGACACTTTGTGAAATTCATCTTCCTATTCAAAACGTTGCGAGCACTCATCACGCGCACTCTCTCTTAAAGGGTTTCACAACTTAAGTCAGCTGGAGGCGTGGTTAGTTTCATAAACGCCCAACCTCCAAACATTTACCTAGATTTAGTGCAAAATGAACAATGCATTAGAAATGTTTAGAAAAAAAAAAAAAAAAAAAAATTATAACGCGCTTCACTAATGCTTGTATTATTAATTTAATTTACTTAAAAGTTTACTAGAATAAAAATATAATTAAGTCACTTAAATTAATTGTTTACCAAGCCGATTTACAAAATAAAAAGATAAATGTGAAATACAAATTCACGCGACTTCTCGCGTTTTTTACTGTTAATGCGCGTGAGCTCAAGTAAATAAGCTAAGGCGAGCGTATCACGTTACAATAACGTCAAAAACATATCCACAACTCTTATATAAGTCAATTTTTTTATTTTAAACGGTAAAAAAAAATCCAGTACGTACTTATTTATCTGGTAAGTATCTCATAATGGTTGTAAATTTGATACTTTATCAATATCTTGAGGTAAATGAAATGATTAGCTAAGTCGCTAGCTTAACAAGTTTACTTCAAAGTAGATAAACTAAACTTACAAACATCTAATTAACAATACGTGGTTATCTTTGTATATTTTATATTCGAGCTGAACATTTTTATGCCTGGTTTTACTTTACACAAATGAAATGTTGCCAATTAAATAGTGTACAAAAGAACTAGAAAAATTTACATTTACTTTCCATTACATATTCAGGACCAGTGTTGTTGTTAACTAAAACTCGTTATCAGTATAATTGAAATAAAAAATTAGATGGAAACTTTAAAACTGCATTAAAATCAATTAAAATGTTGTCTTGACATCTAACTGAAATAAATGTTTAAGTTGAAGTAATAAAAATGACAAAAGCACTTACTTAAATTAAGTTAAATTACTAAGTATTACTAAATTAAGTTAAATGACTAAAATTAAAATGAAAACTGTTCTATTATATATATATATATATATATATATATATATAATTAAAAAATCTGTAGATGAATGTTTTTCTCATTTATGCCCGTGTGACTACAGCGCCATCTACAGCAGCATTATAATATCAGGAGAATGAATGAGCCAGAGGGGCAAGAGTACAGCTACAGAAGAGACTTATCCGAAGGGTCTCTGGTCCCCTTACACCACACCCATGGAAGTCCTAGAGATGCAAATCTATTCAGTCATGGGATGCATTCAGGACCGGGATACTCCAGGATGGAAGAAGCCCTGCAGGAGGATGACTACACCACTTACAGGATTCTTCATCCTCTAACATGTGATCCTATGCCTCCTGTAGCCCACTTTAGCTCAGCGTCCTATTCTGAATACTTGCTGCCACCGCCAAGCCATTATCAGCACGCATTAGGCCAACCGTACAGCTCCATTAGAAGCCCATGGCCATCCCAGGAGGCTTTTCATTATGGCATTTCATCAGTGAGTGTGCACAAATTGAAAGTGTTTACTATGTGAAATGTGAAATCTCATTGATGGTCAGAACTGAACACCTTAAGCATTTCCAGTAAGTAGGTTACATCTCTTAAAACACATTAAATTAGCAAAATGTCTTTGTTTATCTCACAGGGAGAGATCTGTCGAGCTGTCGCCACTATCAGCTCTGATGGTGCAGATGATTACAGTATGGAGGGTTATTCTGCACACCAAGGATTCATACATGTTAATGTAATGTGCAGTCTGAAGATGTTTGTGTGTGTGTATGTGAAGCATACGCTCCATTCAAAAGGGATTTAATGGATTCTTCATACGTACTTTTTCAGAGAAATCAGCCACATGGTCTTCTTGTGTCACCTCATGACCAGCACAAGCTGGAGGAGAAGCTTCCAGCTCAGACGTCCAGTATTTGTCAGGTATCATCTCTCTCTCAAATGCCCTGTTTTTAATTTCTGTAATTGGCAGGTTTTAGGGGCTTATGAACATTAAGTGTGTATTTAAAAAAAATCTAATAATTTCACAAGTCCCAGTTAACCATTTGTAAGTCAACTTCCTGAAGTGTGTAAACACAAGGTTTCCAACCTCAGTGTTTCTTGAGCAGTTTCAGGATCATGTGACACTGAAGACTGGAGTAATGATGCTGAAAATTCAGCTTTGATCACAGGAATAAATTACATTTTAAAACATTAAAATAGAAAATATTAGTGTTTTTAGTGTATTAATTACAGCCATGGTGAGCATAAGAAACTTCTGTCAAAAACTTAAAAGACCGACTTCTAACTTTTGAATGGTACTACATATGTGTTTTCTATATATATATATATATATATATATATATAAGCATAATTATGCTTATTGTTACAAACATAATAATAATATTGTGTCTAAACACTATTTTTATTCTCTAAAATAGATTAAAAAAAGAAAATTCATTCAATGTTCATATATCTACTGAACAAGTATAAGATATTTGCCATATTTATTACACATTGCTGCATTTGAATGACTCCTGTTAATAGACAAAGATCCTTGAATCCTTGGTTTATTCAAACGATTAGAGAGCTGAAAAAGTGTTTTAGACACCTGTTTGGAAGTCATTATTCCTGCAGTTTCATTTGGTGCCACTAGTTGTGCAGAAATTACACACTTCATCTGTTGTTTTGAGTGTCTGGTTGTGGCAATAAACTGGAGGTCTTTGATAAATAAAAATGAAGCCATTTCAAAAGTGATGAAACAGGCCGTCTTCTCTGAGATGTTACAGCCCGTGCAGGTTGTGTGTGACGTGAGCGGTGGAGGGCAGGTCGTCGTGTTGAACCATTGCAGTCCGGATCAGATTCCTCACTCTATGATGACGGATCTTGACACACAGTCTCTGCCTAAGCTGTCAGTCCAGAGCTGCTCTACTGAGGACCAGTTACCTCATGGTGAACTTTTAATTGATTTAAAGGAGTCATATCATGCATTTTTTTATCATGCATTTTTTCCTTTTGAGGTCTATGTATAAGGTTTTTTACAAAAACAGCCATAATTTAGTTTCATGCCCATTTTCCACACTCTCCATGCTCCTTAGAGTCAAACAGGCCTTTTTTTGTTGCTGTGCCTTTCAGTCTTCTATTTAAAGAATCCCTTTGCATATAAAATGAATAACAGCATTTACTGTTGTTAAAAATAAATTTCAGCTGTTCCTTTCTAACGCTGACATTCTTCTGACATCGAGCATTGTTAAAGCTAAAGGAAATTTTTATTTCTTATGATCTGACTCCTTTCAGATGTTTATGGGATTCACAGTTATGGACACACTTTTATTTTAAAATAGACTACAAGTTTAGTAGTTGTATGTACTGTTTGAAGTATTTAAATGTCCTGTCCAGCATCAGATACCGGACATTCAGAGACATTCACTGGGCAGCCTCAGACCCACAAGACATCTGCAGGTGTGACGTTCAACCTCACGCCAGGACCTTATGCTTCACAGGTAGTGTTGAAGTGTCATTTGAAGTAAATGTGTCATATGGCACTTACATATATATAGGCCTATACATATATAATGAGTAAATCGCATAAATAATTGTTTGTCCTTACCTAAAAATTGCATGAAAATAATATTTGGCCTAAACAAAATTAAAACAATAAAGCAGAATTTTTTAAACAAAACAGTAAAACAATAAAACATTACTTTTTGCATAGTGACATTATTAATACAGCACTGAAAATCATCCTGCCCCGACACACACACACACACACACACACACACACACACACACACACACACAAAAAAGCAGCTTAATTAATTAATTTTCTATCACACTTCCATGATGTATACCTTAACTGCACTTTACAATTTAATTAATGTAACTTTATTTGTTTTTCTCATTAAATTAATGATAAAGAATTTTTTTATAATAGAAAAGGAATTTGCTGAATTTTCATGAAAATAATGTCTCGATTAAAGAAAATCTTAATGGTCCTAAATTTACATAATTTTATTTATGAATTTTTTTTTTTGATTTTGGGGTAAAATATGACCAGGACATTTCTTTTTAGGTTCCCCTGTATGTATGTGCGTATTGTATGGTTGTATTCATCTAAATACAAAATAAAACAAAATAAATAAATAAAAGTGCTAGAAGGATTGCTTATATATATATATATATATATATATATATATATATATTAACCAAAACCAAAATTTATCCAGACACCATTTCATTCATTAATACAGTTTATTCACTATAGTTTAAAAAAATGGTAATAAAATATGACAAGACAAGATAAACTGTGTCAGAAAAAAAATGAATCTTAATTATGTCAGGTAACACTTAAGCAAAACATGGTCAGGTCAAAGTGTCTGAATAATCTTTGGTTCCAAATGTTTATCAATTTTACTGGTAGTCCACTATATGAAGAATTTTTGGGTATAATATGTCACAGTTTACTTTATTTTGCTATCCTCACTTACATAAATGAACTATAGTGTCCTGCACCCAATAGTAAAAATATATCAAAAATGTAATTTTTGGTTTGACTGTATATATATATATATATATATATATATATACATATATATAGTTTGCAACAAAATCTATATAGTTAAAATTCATTTATTTTTATCTTTTTTTTTTAGTTTCATCAGACACTTTGCCCTACTCAGACTGTAGAACAGGAAGAGGAGGGTCAGACTAAAGGATGTGGACGGTACAAGTGTCATTACTGTAAAACCTCACATCTCACGCTTATTCCTGACAACTGCCTTATCATTTTTATAAAACAGTTTCAACTATGGCATAACTGTTCTTTTTTTATTAGTGTGAAGTGGGAAAAATCAAAGCGGCCATGCAACTGCACAAAATCTCAGTGTCTGAAACTGTAAGTATTTTCATGATTTTTTTTTTTTTAGCTTTTTTTAGCTTTTTATTTGGTCAGATCGGACCTCAACTGAGTCTTGGTTGTATTACCCAACAGCATTTTTATTTAACACAATGATCTCTTTTGTACTTGCTTGGTCATGATGACTAATGCTTCTGTACAAAAATAACCTACTATGTAAAATCAGCTCCAAACTACCAAATAATTTCTCTGACAGTTATTGTGAATGTTTTGCGAACGGAGAGGTCTGCAACAACTGCAAATGCGTAAACTGCTACAATAATACTGAGCATGACTTAGAGAGATCCCAGGCTATAAAGGTGAACCATATAACATCTTAAAACATACCAGCTAGTCAATGTGTCTCTTTGACTAGATGCGACTGATAACTTACATAATATTCTGCATTTTTATTACTCCTAAGGCCTGTCTGGAGAGGAATCCAGGGGCTTTTCGGCCTAAGATTGGCAGTAGGAAACAGGGGAATGTGAAGGGACGTCACACAAAAGGCTGCAACTGCAAGCGTTCAGGCTGCCTGAAGAACTACTGCGAGTGTTATGAGGTAAGCTGAGATGTTTTGGCTGACCTTATATGTAGTATATATTCAGTAATGTGATTTTCTTTTGGAGCCACTCTACACTGCAATTCTTTGCAGGCTAAAATCATGTGCACATCCACCTGTAAGTGTGTGGGCTGCCGAAACTATGAGGAAAGCCCTTCGAAGAAGAGATCAGAGCGGGACAGGCCAGACTCCAGCATCTACTACCCGACCAGGTACATATGAGATCACTATAATACTGTAATCATGAACAGTAAAAAAAAAAAAATTCCATTCAGAATTTTTCTATTTTTTTTAAAAATATCTTTTCTCATGGGAGAAGAAAAAAGAAATAAAAAAACAACTGGAATCGTAGGCTTGTCTTGTCAAAAATTAAGCAGACACTATATAAACACTGATCAGGCATAACATTATGACCACCTTCCTAATATTATGTTGGTCCCCCTTTTGCTGCCAAAACAGCACTGACCTGTCGAGGCATGGACTCCACTAGACCCCTGAAGGTGTGCTGTGGTATCTGGCACCAAGATGTTAGCAGCAGATCCTTTAAGTCCTGTAAGTTGCGAGGTGGGGCCTCCATGGATCAGACTTATTTGTTCAGCACATCCCACAGATGCTCGATTGGATTGAGATCTGGGGAATTTGGAGGCCAAGTCAACACTTCAAACTCGTTGTTGTGCTCCTCAAACCATTCCTGAACCATTTTTGCTTTGTGGCAGGGTGTATTATCCTGCTGAAAGAGGCCACAGCCACCAGGGAATACCATGAAAGGGTGTACATGGTCTGCAACAATGCTCAGGTAGGTGGTACGTGTCAAAGTAACATCCACATGGATGGCAGGATCCAAGGTTTCCCAGCAGAACATTGCCCAAAGCATAACACTGCCTCTGCCGGCTTGCCTTCTTCCCATAGTGCATCCTGGTGCCATGTGTTCCCCAGGTAAGCGGCGCACACGCACCCGACCAACCACGTAATGTAAAAGAAAACGTGTTTTATCAGACCAGGCCACCTTCTTCCTTTGCTCCTTGGTCCAGTTCTGATGCTCACATGCCCACTGTGTGCCACACTTTCGGTGGTTTTCGGCATCCTGACTGGTCTGTGGCTATGCAGCCCCATACGCAACAAAATGCGATGCACTGTGTATTCTGACACCTTTCTATCAGAACCAGCATTAACTTCTTGAGCAATTTGAGCTACAGTAGCTCAACTGTTGGATCGGACCACACGGGCCAGCCTTTGCTCCCCATTTGCATTAATGAGCCATGGCCGCCCATGACCCTGTCGCTGGTTCACCACTGTTCCTTCCTTGGATCAATTTTTGATAGATACTGACCACTGCAGACTGGGAACACCCCACAAGAGCTGCAGTTTTGGAGATGCTCTGACCCAGTTGTCTAGCCATCACAATTTGGCCCTTGTCAAACTCTCTCAAATCCTTATGTTTGTCCATTTTTCCTGCTTCTAAAACATCAACTTTGAGGACAAAATGTTCACTTGCTGCCTAAAATATCCCACCCACTAACAGGTGCCGTGATGAAGAGAAAATCAGTGTTATTCACTTCACCTGTCAGTGGTCATAATGTTATGCCTGATTGGTGTGTGTATATATATAAGTTCCTCTATATTGTCCTCTATGTCGTCTTTTAGTAGGCATTTCTCTCCCACCTCCACTCCCTCTGCACTGGCTGTGTGACGCCGCAAGCACATTTGCAATTAGAGTCACTCACAGCAATGAGTGGACCCATCAGCAATGTGGCAACTAATGTCATACCGATTATATTTTAAGCGTAAAAATAAGGGCTCAAGTCTTGGTGCTGAGTAGATCATGTGAATCAAAAGGCCTTCAAGGTCACTTTCAAAAATGATTGGCCATGGATTTCTATGAACTGTTAGCCTACATTTATGGCATCACTGTAAACTAGTCCAACGAGATTGAGGTTAAAGGCTGCTGCTTCTGTCGTGCTTTGTTGGTTGTTTTTCAAATGGTAGTAAATGAGAGCAGTAGGGTTTTGTTATTCCTTTGGTCACCGAGGGTGTCTCTGTTGATAGGTGTCCTCTGGCGTGCATCACGCCCGATGTAGTGGAAGCCACATGCGGCTGTCTTCTCGCCCAGGCTGAAGAGGCAGAGAAGGAAGGGTACATTTCAGCTCACGCTGAGAGAATGATTTTGGAGGAGTTCGGCCAGTGCCTGACGCAGATCGTCCGATCGATATTCAAATCCACCAACGTGCAATTTAATGTGTAGCTCGGGAACAAATGCTCACTGTTGTGATTGATCCAGATGGGATGGTTACCAACAAGTGTTTTTGTTTTTGTTTTCTTTAAATGTTAAGAGATGCTTTAATAGCACATTTTATTTATTTATTTATTTGTATTTATTTATTTATTTCAATCTAAATGCTGAGTTATTTAATTTTGATACAAAATGACAATAATTTATATGTATTTTTTTCTTTTTTTATTTCCATTCATTCCCACCATATCACATCCACAATTTAATTGAACATTGTATTTATATATTTAAATATACATGTTATTTAAATATTATTTATTTTTTACTATTTTTTATATATTATTTCAGTTTATTTGTTTCTATTCATTCCCACCACTTTACATTCTTGTGATTTTAATTGACCATTTTATTTATATTTAAATATATTATTAAAATATTATTTAAATTCTATTAAAAAAAAAACAAATATGTAAATATACCATTTTTTATTTGTAGTTTGTTGAGAATATCTTAAATCATCTAAAGCCAAAGCAAAACAAAAAAAACATTTTTTTAAACCATTTAAGCAGAAGCAATGTTTACATGTTTTTTTTCCATGTTGTTCCGGAATGTTTTTTTGCTGTTCTAAAATTTAAGTTCTCATGTCAGGGAATTTTTGTCAGGTTGTATGTGCAGTCATTTCCGTGCGTTACAAATTTAGTGGCATTTTTATTTTGTCATTTGCAGTTGTGTTTATGTAATGGAGCTGTCACTGTGTTTATGCATCAGCAACTTTTTTTCTCTCTGTTACATAAACTGATTGACATCTTGATCTTTTTTTAAGTCCTGTTTCATTTTCTCATTTTTAATCTTGACCTACCCAAATCTGCCAGGCTTATACTCACTTTAAATAACAAAAAGGTCAATTTTACGTCACATTTCACACAAGCAACTCATTCAAGCCATTTCAGATTCAAGGTTGAGACACTCTTAAGAAAAACACAAGTGTTTTTCTCATGTGTAGAATTTTAGAGACACAGCTGTAGGGAAAACCTCACCGTATTGATTTTCATTATAGCAGATGCGCTTGACGTCAAGCTTTTGTGCAGGTTAATGTAGAGAGCGTTTCCATGATAGGACAAGGTGCAAGCAAGTGATGTCTCTCGCAGGGGGTTGTATCGAACCTTGGGTCCTGTTGTTAAAGAAGGACATAAATAGAGGAGTAGGGAACTGGACCGTTCAGATTTGTTTAGATCTTCTCATCAAAAACAATTCTTGATCCAACAAAAATGGTAAATATGTATATAGGTATTTTTATGTGCATACATTAGCATTGAATTACAGATAATGTTTCATTTGTTTTCTCTTTGTAGATATCAAGAATGTGGATTTTATGGACATGCACAGTTGTGATATTTTTACTGGTGAGAGAGTGTCATTGCATCCAGAAGGTATGTTTTTTGAGTTTTATTATAATTATTCATGCTGTTTCTTTTACTTATTTACTGTAAATGTCTTTTACAGACCACGTTATCTAAGAACTGGGGACCACAGTCAATGCTTTATCTAAAGGGAAAACGTGAGTGTTGTCTGGCCTCTTTAATTCACTTTGAGTAATCAGATTGATTGACTGTTATCCTGAGTGTTTGTTTCAGCTGATGATCTTCACTTTGAAATGAAGTATGAATAGATGTGGCCAGATTTTGATTTGTTGCCGTATTTGTATTTCCTTTTTTTCCCCCAGATGGAAGACGGTTTGTCCCTGACATTGATGACATTATTTCAAATTCAGGGTTGAAGAGCTGGTACGCAGTTCTCAAAGGTGTGAATCAATAGTTCCTGATTGTTGCAGATACTACAGTTCTTGAGTTGATTTATCTTTCATTATCTTGACTGTTGTGTTTTCTTCAAGGGTTTCTGAAACTGAAGTCGCTGAATGCAAGAAAACAGTCAGGATTGTTCACAACGCAGAACTTTGTTATCCGTTAATTGGAGTGAAGGGTTTGTGTACAGTGTGCCATATTTTGTAATGTTTGAGATTCAAAATAAATCTATTTATGGGTCAGTTTTGTCCAAAGGCCTTAATAATAATAAAAAACAAAGATATGACATCCAAAGTATGTAAGGTAGTACTACTAGATCTCTTTTATTGAATCCAAAAGGTTTTAATTATATTTTGCTACATATAAAGGTATTTTAAAGATTTTGAAGTATCAAAAGGTCATTCGGTTTAACCGTCCAAACGCCAATCCAGCCATTTCATTTGTGATTAAAATATCTTAAAATGTAATAAATGTATGTGTTTTTTATTCTCGCATGATTTTATATCATCATATATCAACATAGTGCAAAATGGTATTAAAATTATGTGTAGAAGTCGTTGCTTTTTTATGAGAAACAATGTCCGGAAAAATGAATTTCATTGATGTCATTCGGAGTAACCAATACAAAGGGACCATTTTGGATCAAGTCATGCGGTCAATATCATGTGACAGGATGTGACATCATTCAGACACATGCAAAGGACCACATGGTCGTGAAGCAAAGTAACTAACTCTCTTTTAACTATTTGAAAAATTCATGTTTTCATTTGCTCATACGCATGTCCCGAAACATCAGGTCATTCGGTACAACCTCTATAAAACATGGAAAATGATGTAATATTTTAAAAACTTGTACTAAATATAAAATGATTGATTGTCCTTTTGCTAGCTAGCTAGATATCAGCCTGTTAGCATTGTTTGAAAATATTGTCATTCGGTATAACCAAAAGTGTCATTCAGTAAAACCAAAATTTTGGTTAAACCGAATGACTTTTTTGGTGACAGATTTTGTCCATCTTGTAAAAAATGACCAAAGCAGTGTTAATTGATTATTAAAACCACACAATCACATTGTTAACACTTAATAAAACTTCAAAATTAGTTATATCTCCATTATGTTTTTTTTTTTTACACTTTTAAAAACTTTATTCGTCAATGACCCATATGTCAAGTATGTGGGGGAAAAGATTTGTTTTTTGTTTGTTTTTTGTCTGCTGCATTGTTTTGACAAATGTTATATAGGGCTATAGTTGCTTTTTAATGTTCTGACAGTAGTGAGTCATGTTTTATAAATAAAAGAAATAAATCATACTTAACATTCACAGTGAAGTTGAATTATATCCC
Source organism: Ctenopharyngodon idella (assembly GCF_019924925.1). Classification (NCBI taxonomy): domain Eukaryota; kingdom Metazoa; phylum Chordata; class Actinopteri; order Cypriniformes; family Xenocyprididae; genus Ctenopharyngodon; species Ctenopharyngodon idella. The sequence goes on along the minus strand of NC_067243.1, from coordinate 10,582,782 downwards.
TATTTGTGGTCATATATGGTTATTTTATGCTTCTGCATTTGTTTCACACTTTTAGTTGCTCTTTTCCTAATAAACAGGAGTCATTGTATGTACATATAGACATAAATCCAAGGCAGCTGAGGTACTTCAGATGACCTTAAATACCTCAGACTCGCAGCCAATTTCAGCAGCTGCAAACGGAGAGATCAGATCATGTGAGCCAGACGTGTCGCCTGCTCAGAGAGCAATGGCTTCTTTCACTGCCCTCACACACTTCAGTCTTCAATGACTACGTTATGGGAGATATTCTCTTAAAATATGTGTTCTGTTTAATGGTGTAGAATAATTTACAACTTTTGTTAAATACTGAAGCACTGCAAAGCAACGAAGTGAATACTTCCAAGTCTTTAGCCAGTTTCACTTTCTCAAGGTCACACAACTTTGCAAACCGTTCTGAATATGCTTGTGGTGTAATTTAAGGAAATATTTGCATGAAATGTTATAGACTTTAGGTAAAGCTCAGGCAATTTAACATCAATAATTGCTTGATTATTTACGCAGTGGCAGGAAAACTGCTAAAGTTGCAATCAAATGCATCAAAACATTACAGAATTTATCAAATGCTTGTGTTTGTGCTATTTTCCCACCAAATATGATGTCACTTCCTGAAGGATGATGTCATTTAAGAACTGACTGGATATTACAAAAGACTATGACAATCAAAAATCACACTTTTGTACACATTATTTTCATTTAAAACTGATTTTTGTCTTTAAAGTTGTGCGTTTAATATTTTATCCATATGTGTTCATGTCATGTCGGATAGATTGTATTTATGAGTTGAACGCACATAAGGAAGTTTGTATCCAGCACTGAATTAAAAATAAAAAAGGTAATTGAGACTTTTTATCTCGCAACTCTGACTTTCCCCCCCAAGCATTGCATGATATAAAGTTATAAAGTCAGAATTATGAGATATAAACTTTCAAATCAGAGAAATAATCAGAACTGCAAGACATATTTTTTTCTCACAATTCTTTACTTTTTTCCTCAGAATGCCGAGTTTATATCTGGCAATTCTGACTTCTTTTCTAAGAACTGTGATATAAACTCGCAATTGTAAAAATTGTAACAAAGTCAGTGTTTTTTTCCTCAGAATTGGACTTTATAACTCACAAGTTTATATCTCACAATTCTGAAAAAAGAAGTCAGAATTGCCAGATATAAACTCACAATTGCGAGAAAAAAGTCAGAATTGCGAGTTTATTTCACACAATTCTTCTACATTTTTTTATTCCAGAAACAAGCTTCCATTCGTGAACGCCACAACAAAGTCGTAAATACGAGGGGGGAGCTCGGGATTTTCTTTAAGCCCCGATCTTTACTAGTTGGGGGTGTGTCAGTGAGAAACGTGGAATACCACAATACTTAGCACTGACATTGTCAGGCCTTTTAATTTACAACAAAATAAGCTATAATAGCATTGTAACATTATATGTAACGATTAAGATTGTGGCTTCATCAATTAAAACATAAAAAAGCAAAACACACCTGATGCATATTCTTTGTTCTTCATTTTCTAGAAGTAGAGTTTGAAAACCTTGCTGTAGTTAAAGGCACACTATGTAGTTTTCGACTCTAGAGGTCGCTTATTCAAAACAAAGGCGTTGCTTGATGACACCTTGATTTCGCGGAATCATGGGAGGTGTTGTCTCACGTTTGGAAAAGAATCGGACGAGACTCGGGCAGAAATTATATTCATGGATGAGCTAATGTATTAAAGATTTCTTAACATTACTATAGTATGAAGCAGGGTGGGGCTGAAAGCCACTGGAGTGGAACGAGGCCGCTGGAGCGATTGATAATGAGAGACGAGCGCGACACATGACACGGCTCGAGTGCAGTGGAGCTTTTATTATGCCGCAGACGACCGTTTCCGCTTCTTCCAGTCATGAGTATGTGGGGTAATGCAACGCTGTTTATCATATTAGATACATTTGTGTGTTGAAAGTTGTTATAGTGCTACTCTGTGCGTTCGCTAGGCGACTACTATACGACACTTGTTGCACACTGCAGTAAGCTAGATCGATATTAGTCATGGTAAAACATGGTACTTGCGGTAAATCAAGAAAGCAAGAGTTAACAATAAGACTTACTGCGTTGAGATATGTAACGATTAGTTTTCTGTCGATGAATGTATCCAAACAGTTGCTTACCTATCTAATAAAACATAATATATTAAAGTGTCTTTGGTGTTTCTATGGTTACTACAAAATAATCGAGGATAACGCGGGTGGTTAAAATTGCTTATTTCTCTGGTTTTAAACATTCTTGGTACATCTGGGATTATGTAAGTACACAAGTCAACAAAATATATAACACTGTTCTAGTGGTTTTTGGATATTTTCATCCAAAAATCTTACATATTGTGCCTTTAAGAGACGTTATACAACTTAAACACGTAAACACGACTTCCCAACTGGTAAATACGAACTTTGGGGTTGGTAAGATAATTTAAATAAGTCTTTTATGCTCAGAGCTCACCAAGGCCACTTTGCCAAGGCTGCATTTATTTGATCAAAAATGCATTAAAATGATTGTGAAATATTAAAATTTCAAATAACTGTATGTTTTCTAATTTAATAGGCCTGTTTTAAATTCCTGTAATTTCTGTGATGGCTAAGCTGAATTTTCAGCATCATTCCTCCAGACTTCAGTGTCACAAACATGATCCTTCAGAAATCATTCTAGTGCTGATTTGGTGCTCAAGAAACACGTGTCAATGTTGAAAACAGCGCTGTGCAGCTTATTATTTATTTATTCTTTGGTGAATAGAAAGTTTAAAAGGACAGCATTTATTTGAAATAGTTTTTAATGCGTCAATCATTGCTGAATAAAAATCATATAGCTCCATCTTCTGGTACATTTTTGGTGAGGCAGAAAGAGTGGTTAACTAATTGTTGAACATGTTCAAAAGTGCACTTTCTCTTTTAACACTGCAAGTGTTTCATAAGTTGCAATTTTCCGTAGCCTACATTTTGAAATGCAGGTTTGAGATGCATCCATTTAATCACCCATTAAATAGTGTTTAGTTATTTATTTTTTGTTGTTGTCGCAAAACAATACATAAATACAATTAACACTTAAATGTAAGAAAACAACGTAAACAGTATGGGGAAAATTAAAAGTAAAAAATATGGCTAAAATGGAAATCAATGGAAAATAATAGAAAACAAGAAGCGTAAAAATACGTACGAAATAGACTGCATTTTTGCCTTCTAACTTCTGTAGTCCAGTCTTTCCGTTTTAGAGCACCGTAGAGAAGCCCTTACATTTTTAAGACTTCTTGCAGGTTGTATCCATCTAAATGCAGGCACGAAAACACTTTCCATCTTGCTGCGTCTTCACGCAGGCTGCAGCGGGACAGCCAATTAAATAGAGCGAGCTTATCACACGCGCAGCGGATTGGCAAACACAGACATTTCTTTTTCTTTTTTCCTTACCCTGACCTTAAATCGGACTTGGCAGGTGGACAAGAAAATTGCAGCTCTCACTTTTCCTGTAGGGCGCATTACCACTCAAGCCGCGCGCAAGTGGCACATATACTTCAGCGTTTGGATATATCCAATAATCCAGCAACAGGACAATGTCAGCCTTGAATGGCTCTTTCAACTTGCTGAGGGCTGCGATGAGACATCAAATCATCCCTAAAGCCAACATTTCAGCCAAACCAGCCAAACATGTGCTGTCCACTGGGGTGAGTATGAGTTGACTTTTTTTTCCTGCGCACTTTGACCAGACTGCGCGCGCGAGAGTGTGTGAGGGCGTATGAAATACGTTAAGTTATGGATTCTATCCATTAACTAATTAAATACGTGAATATGTGAAGCTATAAAACTGTTTAGTTCTGTTATGAATACCTGTAAATAATATTTAAGGCAGTATAATTAAGGGTGAGACGGACAAATGTAGATAACGCCATTGATCGTATTTGCGCGCTCACGTACAGAGTGGAAATGGCGCGCGGCCAGCTTTCATAGTCATAAAATGAAGAAATTAATTTTTTAAAGTTTGTAATGAAATTACTGTTTTTAAAGTGCTTCGTGCCCTTATACGTTTGTGGAAAACTGCCAATTTTATGACCTTGTCGGACAAATAAAGTCATCCCTGTTGGGAAAGGCAGGTTAAGATGGTCGCAGTGTTTTGGAGCAGTTGTTTTTCGCAGGTCATTCGCTAGTCAGCCAGCTAGATTGTTTCAAACACTGGCTTATTGCTGGTCTACTAACCTAAAAACCATTTTAGACCAGCTACCATGTCCCAAAACACAAATACCTCGGATGTATCTCATTTCCTAGCTGGGATAGTTTTGCGCTGCCACTTTTTGCCCAAATAGAAGTCACATTATAGTCTAAGGAAAAAGGCACCAAAAATACAGCAAGCTTGAGTTTATGGGAAAATAGTTTGGTTAGTCTATTACTAAAAAACAAACCCATTATAGACTAATATAGCTCTGCATCTCACAACTATCACTGCATTCTCGATGCAGGAGCAAGTCTTTGTAATGGTGACCATGTTCGCGACTGTCCTGGGCCCCTCTGGATGGATCCTGGCACATTTGGAGGACTACAAGAGCCGTCCTGGTGCAGCCCAAGAATAACTGTCTATCTGTTTTTGAGCATTCCTTCTTACGAAGCCTATTTAACCTTTGAATGTTTTAATAAATGAATGTACTTGAACACCTCAACTGATGGCAAATGGTCTGTATCGATTAAAATAGTCAAATGTACATGGCTATTTTGCTTTACTGTTGCTGTTAGACGATCACAAGTCAACTAACAGATGGATAATCAATTCTGAAGATAACTGAAGGTGAAGAAAGCTTCCAATACTTTTATACCATAAATGACCAATTTAAAGTAAAGCTGACATTTTTAATTTAAGCAAATTGCAAAACTAAGTACCAAACCATTGCAATTTGCAAGGACACTAATTTCATGCACTTAAGATATAGTGTCCGTTGTTCTAAAAGTATATATTTTTCATACTGAGATTAATCATGTAAAGTCTGAGATTTTTGTTTGAATCTATTTACATACACGTCAGAATAAACAAATAGTGTGAAACGAATGTACCTCAAATCTGACAGTAAGAGTGTTGCTAGGATACAAAATGAATTATAAAATGTGCAGGGAAAGCATCTCGTCATCTATTCTCAGTAATGTAGGATGATTTGTACTTTTTACAGCATGGGTCCATTGTTTCAGTGCAGGATGTGGGAGTAACTGCATTTCAAATTAGATTTTAGAGTTCAGCGAGGTCACATTTCCAAAAGCTCTGACGCAATTCAGGGCTTCAGTTTAACAGTGCTGTTCTTATTGATCATGATGAGTAGAAAAAAAACCTATTCAAAGATCAGATTCAAAATGTTTATGTGATAGTTTACGCAAAAATCCCAAACTTGTCTGCTGCAGAACATAAAAGATATTTTGAAGATTGTTGGTAGAATTTTCGTTTTTTTTGGGGTGAACTATCCCTTTAAATTCTGTACTGCATTTAAAACTCAAAAGAAGAGTGATTGTGAAAACAAGTTATTTTAATGACATAATGAAGATACTGACACGTATCGCACAAAGAACCGAGGCTTGGGGAGAATGCAATGTAAGGGAACATTTGGATGGGCCAGACAGCGTGAAGAACATTTCTAAGTCAGGATGTCCTGAGCCTGGTGTTCCACCAACATAGCCATGTTCTTAACATCCCCACACCAGGAGTCCAAACGATCCTTCATGCCCTTAATCTGTGGAGATTGGGAAAAAAAAACAACAACTTAGTGTTGGGCATAGACATAAAGACAAAAATAAAGTAGAAACATAAAAACGCTATATTTAATGTGTTTAATGGCATCTTTTTAACTAAGTACTATGAATGTGAAAGCCAGAATCACCGGTCTGATACCAGTACTGGTTTTGGTTCTCAATTTTAGCCATTCAACATTGCAGTGTAACTAAAAACCATAATTTTTACCCTTTAATAGGCTTTAAAAAAAAAATCTAACAACTTTTAATTTCAGTGAAATCAGAACAATCTTCACAAAATATAAATTGTATATGCATAAACTAACTTTTCAAGAGCAGCGAGTGATTTTCTCTTTTTCTTTTGTTTTTTGATCAACATTAAAGGGTTAGTTCACCCAAAAATGAAATTTCTGTCATTAATTACTCACCCTCATGTCGTTCCACACCCGTAAGACCTTCGTTCATCTTCAGAACACAAATTAAGATATTTTTGATGAAATCCGATGGCTCAGTGAGGCCTCCATTGCCAGCAAGACAATTAACGCTTTCAGATGCCCAGAAAGCTACTAAAGACATATTTAAAACAGTTCATGTGACTACAGTGGTTCAACCTTAATGTTATGAAGCGACGAGAATACTTTTTGTGCGCCAAAAAAACAAACAAAAAAAATACCTAGTGATGGGCGATTTCAAAACACTGCTTCATGAAGCTTCGAAGCTTTTGTTTCGAATCAGTGGTTCGGAGCGTGTATCAAACTGCCAAAGTCATGTGAACCATTGAAATTTCGAAACACATGACATAACGAATCCTCGTTTACTGAAATCATGTGACTTTCACGCTCCTTACCACTGATTAGAAACAAAAGATTCGTAAAGCTTCGAAGCTTCATGAAGCAGTGTTTTGAAATCGCCCATCACTAGATATTGTCATAAAGTCATTATTTTGTTTTTTTGGCGCACAAAAAGTATTCTCGTCACTTCATAACATTAAGGTTGAACCACTGTAGTCACATGAACTGTTTTAAATATGTCTTTAGTAGCTTTCTGGGCATCTGAAAGTGTTAATTATCTTGCTGGCAATGGAGGCCTCACTGAGCCATCGGATTTTATATCTTAATTTATCTAAAATATCTAAAAATACCTTAATTTGTGTTCCGAAGATGATCGAAGGTCTTACAGGTGTGTAACGACATGAGGGTGAGTAGTTAATGACAGAATTTTCATTTTTGGGTGAACTAACCTTTAACAGACAGGTTAATTAGGCTGCTGTCACTTTAAGACCTGACACGCATTTAATTTTCTCTTTATGTTCACTTAAAACTTTTTTAACTCATTTAAGACTTTGCTTATGAGAATACTCTTAACAGAAAAAATCTGTTGAAGTGCGAAAGAGTACCTGGTACTAGAGCACTGTCTGAGAAGTTGCTTTTAGTGCGCACTGCCGTGTGTGTTGAGTATGTGTTCACCGCTTCTCAGACAGCACAACAGTACAGATTTTTGTGTCTTATCATGCTTGATTTTTTTTTAAAGAACTTGAATGAACAATAGAGTGATAATATACTGAACACTAGTCAAAGGATGCCAAGAAAAAAAAAGGATGTTGTGTTAATTGTTTTAAATATTTTTAAGACGTTAAACTGAAAAGCTACTGCATTAATTTTGACAGCACTATATATATATATATATGTGTGTGTGTGTGTGTGTGTGTGTATAAATATTACTATTATTATTATTTATTTCCAAACTTTTAGACATTGAAGTCTTTAGTTGAGGTGGACATACCTGCTGCAAGTCCAGCACTCTGGGCTGAACCCAGGTCATGTGAACTTTCTTTTCCACCTCATCAATGCTTCCCTTGATCAGTCCGACGGACAGAGCCTTCATTACCAACAGCTCCACCTGTGGGAAAGGATAATGATAAGAATCTCCCAGACACAGATTAACTCTAGTCCTGGATTAAATACACTTTTATAGTGACTTGCCAATGAAAACACTTCATTAACACTAGCTTTAATCTGTGCCTGCTAATCTAGTTGTCTGAGGAGTAAACAACTTAGCCAAAAAGACAAAGTATTAAAAAGTTTACTAAATATTAATAATAACAAATCAAAATAAATTATATAATAAGTACTATATAATAATACGTATACTATTTAATGCAGTCTCTCTCTATATATACACACACGCACACATACACAACAAAGACAAACCTCATTCACTTGGATTTTGGCACTCTGTGCAATTTCCTGGAACGTCAGTTGCCTGTGATTGGCTGGCCGTGTGAAAGTCATCTATGAAGACAATCAATCATTAACTGTTTTAGCATTGTGTTACTCGCAGTATTAACTTCCTCTGCGGCTTAATAATTAATTAGCAAAATGATGTATTGTTTAACTAAATCATAATAGAATGATTTGGAGTCATTTACATTTGAAATAAACAGCATTCATACCTCCATGACACAGAGTAGCTGGATCTTCTGCATGAGTTTGACCTCATGAGCTGCGAGATCGGGCTTTGGAGAGGAAAACAAAAATTCATACAGGTTCACATACTAACAATATAAATGAATTTGTATTGGAAATCCTCTTTAATACATCTGTAGTGAAGGAAAAAAAAACTTTTCATTTGCATTTAATAACTCATCTGCTTACCTGTTGGCCCCATGCAGTCTTCAGGGCTTGGAATTTCTCCACGTTGCCTGCATTAAATGCGTAGAGCGTGTCTATCAGCCACTGTTTATCTGTGTTCCTCAGTGACTCCAGGACTGGGTGCATCAGCTTTAAACATCAAATTCATGTTGTTAGAACAAACAAATCCATCAAGACAAGCAGCTGCCAATGAAGGAGACGTATAACAGTACAATGCAGTGTTATTTTTTACCTCAAATTAAAACTAAAGATTTAAAAATAATTTGTTAATTGAAAAAGCTAAAATAAAAATAAATTTTTTACATAATTTATTTTCATTAAAAGAACAAAAACTAAAAACGTGTCCTAATTGAAATAAAGTTAAAATAAAATATAAATTTTACATAATATATTATCATTAACTAAAAAGTACAAAAACTAAAAAAAAAAAAAAAAAACATTTCTGTTAATTGAAATAAAGCTGAAATAAAAATAAATGTTACATAATTTGTTATCATTAACTAAAAGTACAAAAACTAAAAAACATTTCTGTTAATTGAAATAAAGCTGAAATAAAAATAAATGTTACATAATTTGTTATCATTAACTAAAAGTACAAAAACTAAAAAACATTTCTGTTAATTAAATTAAAGCTAAAAAAAAAAAAAAAAAAAAAAAAAAAAAACACTTCTAATTTGTTTAGTTAGTTTAACTTGGCACTAAAATGATTAACTGGAAATAAATAAACACTAAAACAAACTAAAACTGAGATAAAAAAAATATATAAATTAAACCTAAATAGCAATATTTGCTATTAAAAAAAATAATAAAATGACAAATGTACATAATGAAATTACTAAAAATTAATTTAAAGTACAAAAAAAATAAAAGCTCATTCAAAATATTAATAAACTAATAAAACTAAAAATAAATAAATAAAATTAAAGCTAAATAGAATTAAAAAAAATAAAAAGGCAAAAGCACAACATAAAATAACTAAAAACTAAAATTAATAAATACTATAATATTAAATAAATATAAATAATACTAAAATAACACTGGTACAATGACAGGCACTAACCAGTTCTCCAAAGTTGTACACCCCCTCTCCGAGGAGGCCGGCCAGACCTAATGTGAAAGCTCTTTCTTGCTGCTCTGCTTCTGTTGAGAGAAAAGCACAAAGCTGGAGTGAGAATTAAACCACAATCCCAACTGCATTAGCATCTTCTCATATTTTCACCTGAAATTATGCAGACACAATTCTACTTTCTGATGATTTCTGTAGATATGCTGAGCCAACACTAGAGGGCGCTGCTTCTCTGAGCATCTTGTCAAGTGTAAACATCATGCAGCAGTCAGAATATTTACCAGGTAGGTCTTTTGCTTCCACACATCCCAAGTACCGCAGGGCATCCTTGTAGTACAAGGCGTGGTTCCCAATGATGCGGTAATACTTGCTCGACAGATCGTAAAATCGCCCGTGCACTGATGTAACACCCGGGAGATTGTTCAGCATCTCTTCCACTTCCTCTATTAATTTCTGCAAAATTATTAGTCATAAGAAAGTCTATATGAATAACAGTCTCAAATACAAGTGGGGATCAAGAAAAGGCGCAGTCACATTAGCAAATTTTTGCAGGCGAAATAGGGGAAATGTACTCTATCGTCAGCCTGTGAGATTGCCAATACATGATACTAACGTGCGTGGGGGTGAAATAGTTTACTTATTTGATCATTCATTTACTTACTCATTTAATTATTTACTTCTTTTTATTATCATGGGAAATGAGAATCTTTTTCTATCATTTTGAGAGCAAAGATGGAGTTGGTGATGAAGAAAAACATCACGTCGCATAGAAATATTTTATTCGTGGATATCACACATGCAATTTGTAAACTTTGCTGGTGTTATGTGGTTGACCACAGTCAATTATTCCCTGAAAGTATAGAAGCTTGTTTCCGCCACAAAATAAAAATTAAAAAAAAAAAAATTAAAAAAGGTAATTGCGACTTCTCACATTTCTGACTTTTTTTCTCGCAATTGCGAGTTTATATCACTCAATTCTGACTTTATGATTCGCAATTTTGAGTTTATACCTCGCAATTCTAAGAAAAAAAAAGGCAGAGTTGTGAGATAAAAAGTCACAATTACCTTTTTTATTTTTTTAATTCATGGAGAAAACAAGCTTTTATAGTCAGAGCTTTTGGCATCTGATGGCACGTTATTCTCTCAGACACGACGAGAGACAAATCTACCTCAGTGCTGATAACAGTAAATCAACTTAATTTACTGGCTTAATATTTCTCTTGTGGACCATACATTAATGAAAAGAATCAATATTCTTGTTAAACAAGTTTTTTTTTTTTTTAAGTCAGTGTTTGAAGCTGCTTTTGATTTTCATCGATGACTGATTAATAATAATAATTTAATAGATAAATGGGAAAATAAGCCAATTATTGTCTTGATATCAAAGGCATCAGCCATCAGCAATATCTCTGACTATCGTTGATACACAATATTATCGTCTGTCGATACACAATACTTTTGTCGCTACACGATCGTCGCTACACGCTACCCTCGTCCGTCGCGGCGATACACGCTACCCTCGTCCGTCGCGGCGAGACACGCTACCCTCGTCCGTCGCGGCGATACACGCTACCCTCGTCCGTCGCGGCGAGACACGCTACCCTCGTCCGTCGCGGCGAGACACGCTACCCACGTCCGTCGCTGCGATACACGCTACCCTCGTCCGTCGGTGATACATGATACTATCATCAATAGGCACAACCCTAAAAAAAGGTCCATTGTCAATAGTGTAGCGATGTCACTTCGAAACCAAGCAGTTGAATCTGCATGACCAACCTGTTATGCATGGGGAAATCTTTCGCCTCATGAAAAATTCTTGATCACGTATATTCCTATCGAAATGGCTGTATTTCACCAGCCATCGAAAAGAGCAACTGCAAACATGGCTGCACCTTAAGAAAAGAAATATATGCTAATATGAATAACCTTTGTCGCTGGGAGATCGCTGATGTCGAGCTTGAGGCTGCCAATTGAGGTTTTACAGAGGATGACGGCCTCGTCACTGGCTTTGACCTGACAGAGTAGAAAGACAATGATTTCAATGTCACCAATCACCTTGTAAAATCAGAGCTCAAATACAGAACCACTCGCTACCTTCTCCTTTGTTTTCTCAAGAAAGGTGATGGCTGTATTTGGATCTGTTAAAAAAACGACATGTGTTATTAATATTACATTTTACAACAAAGTAGCATTTTTGTTCACTCTCTATAGGCTTTGCGAAGGAAATCACTGAACAACACTAACGGGAAACATAAAGATGTACCTGGCATTTGTTTTGCAACATGAAGGATGATTTCTACTAAGGACAATGGGTTGATTCTGTCAAGAAAAAAGATGATTTAATTTTTCATCAAATCAGTTTTCCAGAAGCAATGAGAGCATCACAATGGGTAAATTTAATCAGAAATGCTTCTTACCTGTGTTCAAAATCACTGAGGAAGTTTTCATAGAGCTGTGGAAAGCAAATGAGACTTATAAAAGGTTTCACATCACATTTCTGAAGTGTGTAAATGCAGCTGAATTCTGATCTGATACCTGAATGAGACCGTCCCCTTTGGAAAAATAGGGGTCCTGCACAAAGTCTGTCAGTTTCAGAGTCAACTGATGCCACAATCTGTCAAAAAAGCCAGAAAACAAATGTAAATTAATCTGCTATGCAAATAAACAGAGCCAAGATGCTCCAAAAACTCTTAACATGTTCTGTAATTGCTCTTATGCATTTCATCCATCCATTAATCATCTATCTATTCATCCATCAACAAACTGAAGGGCTGCTATTTTAAGGGGCTCACGCAGTTTAGCCATGGATCTGATAAATTTACACCCTTTAAATTAATAAAGCAGTTTTTTTAGCAGTGTATTACATTAGGAAACGGTCTACATTATAATTTTGTAAACCTTCAATAACTCTGACCTCAGATAAAACACTTGAAAACAACAACATTAGTATATAACAAATATCTTACTTCAGCAATGACTAGCCACTATAAGTTAACTCGTTTTACAATAACAGCATCAACAAATATTAAACCATTACGCAAATAAAGGGCCAACGCGGTCTTTAAACACAACCCAAAATGGACAAAGTACATTTTATCCATTTGTGTAAGTAATATAAGTTGCCATTAGCTTAGCATGCTAAATGACTCAGCTAGCCCACATTCACACAATGAACACACATAATTCATACTTTCTGTTGTACAGATCCTCCAGCGAGTGCCACTCCGAGGCCATCTCGGGCGTTGGGCTCTTGCTCTGCTGTTGTTTGAGGTATCCGAGGACATCTTTCATCTTGAACGTAGATGTTTGAGTGTTTGAGTGAGAAAAATGAAGCTCTCGCTGCTTTCACGAATCTATCTGCACTACTAAAATGAATGGACGCTGAGGAGAACAGAGCGCTACCGCCACCTAGAGCAGCGGAGGATACAGAGAAGTGCCAACGGTTTCCCTATATATATATATATATATATATATATATATATATGTGTATGTATATTTTTATAGAATAAATATAATATTTTTATGTATAATATATAAGCATATTTATTGTATATTAAGATCAATTTTGATTTATATTTATAAATAATTTCATATAAATAACAATAATAATATTATAAAAATATCTATACAAATTTGAATCATCAATATTGGGTGTATAAAACATTTCAAATGAGACAATGACAAATTCAGCTCTTTTATTATCATCTCACAATAAATTTCTTTTAACACAACGTGATACAAATCATACAACATTCTCTTCAGTCTTTCATACGTAACTACACAGGCCACCAATAACAATATACAGCAATTCCACCCTTTACCACAAAGAACAAAAGAAAAGTTGATCACAGGAGGCTTTATATGCTCCTGCGTAAAACCAAAAACTGTTTTACCTCATAAAATATCAGCTTTAAAAATTTCCCTGCTCAGCTCAGCTCATCCTAAAACCAAATAAATAAATAAATAAATAAATATCAGTGTTCCATCACTGTCATCATCCAGTGTAACATTTTTTTGTTTGTTCTCAGACCACATTCTAAGTGAAAAATAATATCTGTGCTCCCGAGATGAATAATAAGTTGGAGTTCCATTAAATTAATTCTGTTATATTAATAAACTAGCGCTGTGCAAACAAACCATGTTTTCACTGTCATTGTCTGGAAAATATTAACAGGCCAACACAATAAACCTCAAATGAAATGAAACCACAATCACCAGATGTTTTCATTGGGAGTAAAAACCAAGCATTTAAATCCTAATGTGTCAAAAGATTCAATTCTTTAATATAGTTCATCATAAACTTTTGTATTAAAATTAAATAAGCAATCCTATCCGTCCTGTTAAAAGACTCAAGACTCATTCTCATTGAATTCAGATTAGTTTGTGTCGCTGTCACTGTCAGAATTATTGGACTCTCCGAACTGTTGACGGGCTAAATAATGAAGCTCTTGTGGTTCCAATGAAGTCATTTTACCATCAGCTCCAATTTTCATTGGCTGGATCACCTGCTCCCTGAAAGAAAAGCACGTTTGCAATTACTTACTGCTGACGTCATTCTATTTTGAAAACAAGTTTTGGGTTTTCTGACATCGCTTTATTACCTAGAGAGTTTGTCGAACATGTTGACCAGTTTCATGGCTTCGTATTCCTTCTGTTCTTCGGTCATTCCCTCCATTGGGTTGGGCTGCTCCTCCTCCACACGGCCAGTCACTGGATTGATACTGTACAACATAAAAAAACACAAATATTTTTTATTCTTTTAACTTACAGGTGGCCATTATGGTATCCGATAGGGGTGTAACGGTACAGGTTAATGTTCGGTGCAGGTTTGGCACAGCAGGGGGGAGAAAACTAAACATAAAATTGCTTTTCCCCCCTTTTTTTTATTAAACAGTGGTTTATTGAACAAATTGTGTCTCTGTCTTTAAAGAAATTCAGATATAATTAACATTTTCTATCTCAGCTAATGCTGTAATCTAATTATAAATTATTTTTCTATTCTAGTTCATTTTTAAAATATAATCATTTACACAGTTACTGTCATAACTTGTTTTCATGACAAATTTATTTAAACATACGTCAGATAATTAAGACATTACAAACAGGTAAAGTAAGTATAATGAATATATAAGCTAATAAAGTGCATATATTTAGTGAAATGCTCCCCTCTAGAGTTCATTTCTCTAGTGAACTAACATGCTGTGGACACTGAATGACTTGCCTGAGGTAGATGTAATGCTACATGAGATATTATTCTCAAGCTGTTTTATTAATGTCTTTCCGCGGTTGAAACACTGGTTGAGAGACATAAACATAACTATACATAGGCTGCGTTCCACTCCAATTTTAGACACGCACTCGCAAACCTCCCTAAGCACTTCCCCTCTGGGGAATCCCTGCCACCATTTTTAAGTGAGTTCCACTTCGTGAAGTTTATATGGACAGACCCTCGTCCCCTCGATTTTGACTTAGGGAGTGAGTCTACTTTGATGTACACTTCAAGCAGCTTTATATTCCACAATTCAACTTGATTGTGACGTCACAGCAGATCGCGCTTAACTGAAGTGTATGATATATTAATTATTTTGAGAATTAATCGCATAATAGTCTATAATATATTAATTACATTGAGATTCAATGGCATAATACTTGTAGCTACCTTATGTTCACAGTCAAAGTTTATACTATTGATATTTTGTTTCATTTGTGTAATTTTATTTTTCTCCAACAGCTCATATACCTATAGGATTTTATATATTTTCTACAACAACTTATAAGCACATAGAATGTTGCATAAAACAAATTCATAAGTACATAAGGGGTTTAAATAATAAATCAGCTCCATAGTGAATCAAGCGCTTAGTGTGTTTCATTTAAACCTTATGCCAGTAGTGGGCACTAGTGCAACATAAGCAATGACGCACATCCGAGTCCACGAGACGGAGAGAAGTTAGTGAGTGAAGGGCATAAAAATTTGGAGTGGAACGCAGCCATAGATCGTCTGTTCTTCTTCTTCTGCGCTGGTAGTTAGCAAACAGCATTGCATAACCACGTGCGCCCCCTTCTGGATTGGAGTGTGGATCACCTGTGACTGACTGTATTCGTCGTCTGACGGTATACACCGAACCGTGATGTCCGTACCGTAATGGTTCAGTACGAATACATGTACCGTTACACCCCTAGTATCCGACAATTGTGTTAATGACATACTGAGGTTTTGCCTCTCTGTACTCCTCAGTATCGCTGTCCTCATCTTCAGAGTAATGTCCAGGGTCTCGGCCGCCTCTCATCAGTCCCCGAGCGGCCAGCAGCCCCGCCGCGTTACCGTAACCCGTGTACTTGATAAACCTGGAAACTGATACACAGTGGATCTAATGACAATTATTTCTTTTTAACTTCTAAATAAATCCACATATTCACTACCGTTCAAATGTTTGGTGCCAGATTTCTTTCAGATTTTTAAAGAAATCAATATTTTTATTTAGCAAGGATGCATTAAATTGATCAAAAGTGACAGTAAAGACATTTATAATATTACACACAAAAAAAAGATCTTCTTTTGAACTTTCTCTTCATCAAAAAAATCTTGTAAATATTACATCAGGACCAAAAAAGACTACAAGTGTGATAATGTAGTATGTAACGTACCACTCTCCTTGCACAGTACAAACAGGAACTCAGCTGCACAGTGCTTCACGTCCGTGTCTATATGGGTCATTAGACGCACTAGCTTGTTCCGTAATGCGTTACCGACCTCAGGTCTGTTTTTGACATCTCGTAATGGGGGAAGCACCTGCATAGACACACAAACACACTCCTTCATGACCAAAATGAAAATATCTCAATATTTCACAATCAAGTCTTCATCCAATCTCACCTTCATTCGTAAAAACTTCCTGGTCTCTCTGTGGATGCGAGCGCTCTCCGTTAGTAGATTTAATGAGGGCAGCAGGGTTTCCTTCAGCTTGTTACCCTGGAAATACAACACCAACAGGTGGAGACGGTGAGGAGTTAAATTGTTTTACATTGGAGCTACAGCTGTGTCCTGGTCTAGAAATCCCTCAAAGATTTCCCATCGCACCCAGCACAAAAACAATAACAATAACAAACCAGCCTGCACAAACAGGTGTAGAGCAGCTCTCAGAAAAAAAAAAAAATAACAAAAATAACTTAATCGCAGGTGTTTCACCTCAACCTAAGCAGGTACGACACAGCAAAACGCTAGTCAAGTCAAGATAAATTTATTTGTATAGCGCTGTTCACAATACACACCGTTTCAAAGCAGCTTTACAGAATATCATGATGTTAATATTTATATTTAGCAGATTAGAACTGGGTGATAATATAGTTTACATTTTGTGACAATATAATCAATCAAGCAGTTGAGATTTTCCAAATAACACATATTACTTCATGTGCGTATACTGTATGTATCCAGGTAAGGTTGGATTATGGGTGTGATATATGACCAAAATCTTATATCATGATATGAATAATTTTATTTCACAATAATGATATATATCACAATATAATTAATTTTGTGATATCAAAATTGAATTGAAATGTCATAAATCTCATTACCAATTTCAAAATCACGAACTAATACTAGCCTAACATAATAATAATAAAAAAAAAAAAAACTCGAGCTCACTGAAGACATGTACACATTCAGTGATAAAATAGGAACAAAGAAAATAATTAAAAGCAATAGGACAAAAAACTACAATAGAACAAAGACACGAGTGACCTACCTGAAAACTTTAAGCACTAGAGATAAAAAACTACAATAGAACAAAGATGAAAATGAAATAGACCTACCTGAAAACTTCAAGCACTAGATAGGCCTATAGAAATAGGCTACTACATGTTGTATAAAGTAATCAAATGTACAAAAAACACTGCATAGTCTTCACTGTGTAAATTAAATATAAATTTATTCTTATTAAAGTTACAAAAGTGATTCAGTCAAGAGAAGTGAGATTGTTTGATTAACATTAATGGCACAAACGGCAGCAGGTTTATTAGGCTGCTGTCACTTTAAGACCGAATGCACTGATCTAATATACTGATACTCATGAGCTTTCTTTCTCAACTGTTTACATTCACTTAAGACATAAATGACTGTGTTTACAAAGATACTCACAAAGACAGGCATTTTGACCCAATAAGGCGCTAAAAAGAACTCAGTCCAGTACTCATGCGCTGTATGAGCGGCGGCTTCATGTGCGCACGTTTCAGGTGTGAGCGCTCTCTTAGACAGCGCTCGCATATACCGAAACGAGTTCTCTTTAGCTGATTATTGCACTTGAACGGTTTAAAATGACTTGCTTTTAAACCGCAAGGCTGAAAAACGAACAGACGTCATGTGAGCGTAACCGCGATAGAGACGAAATCTCTACCGGTTAATCGTGTCTACCGGTATATCGCCCACCCCTAGGTTATATACATAGTAGTTATATTTTAGTTGTATAATATGTTATTAATTATAAATACATGTTGTAAATGTAATTTATTATTTTATTATTTAATAATCAATTTATTAATATCATTATTTATTTTATAATAAATATTATTATTTCAAAGTTTTTTGTTTATGTTGGAAAATACTAACTAAATAAATAAAAATCAGATACATGAAAGGGAAAAAAAGGAAAAAGCAGAGTAAAATAATTAGTTTAATTAATTTGTTTATTCATTAAAAATATGTAATTACCATATAACTCATAAGATTTATATTTATATGTTTATAATTTATATATTTACAAGGACAGCCAGATAAAAACATGATGTTTAATATATAATTAAGTGGGATTTTGGACTAATGAGATTCCACTGTGGGCGGGGCTACCCACCAAATGACCAAGAAAATATCTTTATGTGAGAAAGAAAGAAGAAATGTGATTTCTCTCTTGATGCCTTATTTTTTCTCGTCTGCTGATGAACATTAAACTGCTTTTAATGTGTTTTAACCTTTTTAAAGATTAGTAATAAACTTGTTCAGGTGCTCACCCGGTCAAGTCTTTTCTCCATAAACTCCAGCAGCACCTTCACGGCGTCCATGTTGACGCCCATGTACTCGATAGAGCCCTGCTGGACTTTAGGCATCAGCAAGACGTCAAGACACGGAAGCGGCAGGTTCCCCAGCAGGTTCACCGTGTGGCTGTAATACAAATTCATATCAGATTTAGTTTCCTTTTACAAATCGACTAATTAGTTGAAACTGAGGTCCCTGTGGATCTGCTCTAATTTGTTACCAATCTTTACTAATCAGAGCAAGACACACGTTCGAGTATCTGTGCCAGTGTGTCACTGTGTCAAACAACTTTACTTGATTCAGTTTTGTTTTAATGAATTATTCAGAACCTGTATCATTGCTACCTTTCTGCATCCTGGTAAATCCTATGTTATGTGGATAAAATGTCAATTTTTGGACATTTTTTGGTCCCAATGAGGAAAACATCTTATAAATCATACAGAATCATGTTTTTTAAATGTAAAAATGCTGAAAGTTTTCTGTTGTGTTTATGCGTAGGGTATAGAATACACAGTTTGTACAGTATAAAAATCATTATGTCTATGGAAATTCCCCATAAACCATGGAAACTCAACAAGTGTGTGTGTGCAGGCGCACCTGTGCATCTCCTCCGTGCGCTCCTCTCCCTCTGAGGTGCTCATGATGCAGTGTCTCAGTATGGCACCCAGGTGTCTGTAAGTGGCTGCTTCTTCCTGCATCCCACACACACACACACACACACACACACACACCAGCACAACGCAAGTCCCATGAAACCGCATTAGATCTGCTTCACTAATTAAACACTGTTATTTACACTGAGAGAACAGATCTAATTGCTGCGGGTGTGTAATGCTTATTCAGCAAGATGTGAGAATGAAAATGACATTCCCATGTGAGATTATAAGAAAATTAGAAAATTAAAAATAACTTATTTTCCTATAACAATATTAAGAGGCAAGCATCATAAAATAACCTTTAATCTGCAGCAAGGAATACACAATATAGCCTATCAGTATTTGTTTGTTTTTTTAAATTATCACATCAGTCTCAATTGGCCGATAATAGAAACGAGTGTTGCCAAGTCCACAGTTATCCTGCCGAATTGGGATACTTTAACGCTGTTGCCGCGGGTTGTTTTTCATGTCCGCGGGTTGAAGCGACCCCAAATAACCCCAAATTAACCCCTGAAATGCAAATTTTACCAGGGGAACCCTGCCAAAAATGCAAATTTTACCAGGGGAACCCCGATAAAAAAATGCAAATTTTACCCCCGGAATCCGATTTTTATCAGGGGAGCCCCCTGAAACGTGATTGGGCTAGTTTTGAGTAGCAATCGGGTGGGTTTTGTTGTGAAAACCTGGCAACCCTGATAGAAACATGCAGCAAAACTGTTTTGCAATTTAGCATATTAGAATGATTTTTGAAGGATCATGTGACATTGAAGACTGGAGTAATGATGCTGAAAATTCAGCTTTGCATCACAGGAATAAATTACATTTCAAAATATATTAAAACCGAAAACAGTTATTTTAAATTTTAATAATATTTCACAATAAGTAATATCAGTACTATAATATAAGCAATATTTTTACTGTCTTTTTGATCAAATAAATGCAACCTTGGTGACAGACTGCAAAATTTTAAATGGTAATGTACATGTTATGTATTTTGAAAAATTTTATAGTATATTTTATTATATTAATTTCTGCATTGTGTTCCATTATTTTCATGAGAATATCTTCAAATATCCTGATTTATACTGTCTCTTTTGTATTTTAAATAATCCCAGTAGTTTAGGGACACCATAATTGGCTACACGTCACACCAGTAGAACTGTAATACATAAGTAATGCAAAGCTTTTAATAATAATTTAATTCATTTTTACTGTATTGACATAAAATGTGAAAAATTAAGGAAGTGTTGTCTTTAATGCAACATATATATATATATATATATATATATATATATATATATATTCTTTCTTTTGACTTTGGTCTGAAATATGGCTGAACAAGTTCTTTACAGGTTTCATGAGAGTCACCCACTGAAATTGACAAAAGTTTCTATTGCTGCATATAATCAGGGCACTAAAATTTCGGAAACAGCAGCATTGTCACAGTTTGAATACATAATGTTGCCTGACATGACTAAATGTAACAGCAAACACAGTCTCACCTCGTCCACCTTGCGGCGGTTGGAATCAAAGGTGACATTAAAGAGGATCTTCAGGATCTCCATGGCTCGCTCCGTCTCCTGCCTCCCCAGCGGGGGCAGCTCTGAGCAGCCGTCAAAGCCCGCACGGGCCACCTCGTACATGTCAGGCCAGCAGAGGCCGAGCGTGGCGTCCAGAGCCTCCGACAACAGACTGACACCCCTCAGCTCGCGTGCCAGCTGGGCTCTCACATCCACTCTCAGGGCGGTGATCAAAAACGTGAGGCGCAGGTCGAAGAATCGCACGTCGTGGTTCCACTGAGGCTCACGGCACTGCTTAAGCCTCTCGGCCAATCCCATGATAAGCTGGAGCTCCGCCCCCGCCTCCTGAGCCGCCTCGCTGTTGAACACGATGTTGCACAAGCACTTCAGGGCCTCCACGATCACCTCCAGGTCCGGGATCTCAGGCGTGACGCCCTCGCCCTGCCCGAGGCCGGCATGTCGGATCAGGATCTGCATGGCGTGGCGGGTCACGAAGGGAGCCAGGCTCTTCTTGTCACGGGACAGGATGCGGATGGTTTCCAGGCAGGCCAGCTGACAGGACGGTTGGAGGTCTCTCTCCAGGAAGCCCAACACTAACTCACCCAGACGCTGAGAGACGAGAGAGAGAGAGATATGGTGAACAGCAGCAATTATCTACACCATCACCTTATGGGCCAGCGGTTCTCAACTGGTTTTGCTTTAAAACCCAGAATCAAAATTGTTTAACCAAATTTTTTTACTACTTAAAAATGACTTTTTAAAAATAAAATATAAAGAATATAACAATATAAAAACTATGACATAAATTACAAAAATTTATATATAAAAAAAATACTAAACATACATTACAGTTTGCTCAGTATGCTCATCAAATTTTTTTTCCCATTTATTTGATCCAGTAAAAATTGTGAAATATTATTACAATTTAAAATATTTGATTTCTATTTTAATACATTTTGAAAATGTAATTTATTCTTGAGATGGTAAAGCTGAATTTTCAGCATCATTACTCCAGTCTTCAGTGTCACATGATCCTTCAGAAATCATTCTAATATGCTGATTTATTATTATTATCAATGTTGAAAACGGTCATGCTGCTGAATATTTTTTGTGGAAACTATGATACATTTTTTTCAGGATTCTTTGATGAATAGAAAGTTCAAAAGAACAGCATTTTATTTGAAATAGAAATCTTTTGTAGCATTATAAATATCTTTACTGTCACTTTTGGTCAATTGAATGCATGTTTGCTGAATAAAAGTATTAATTTATTTTAAAAAAAACCTTACTGACTCCACATGTTTGAACGGTAGTGTATATATTTTAAATTTAATTTTAAAATTTTATTAAATTATAATTTACAACTTTAAAAGATACAAAATATATTAAAAATAAAACATATTAAAAATATACAATATATAAAAATATATTACATATAAATAGATTAATTAAAAAATCCATTCAAATTAAATACCTGCAACCCTATCAGAACAGACCCATGAGCCATTTTTGTGTCACACCCCACCAGTTGAGAAACACTGTTACAGAAAATCTCATGGTTATTTTCATGCGATTCAATGTGGTTAAAAACTTTCAGCTTTGAATTCATGTTTCAAATTAGCAATATAACATCATGTTTTTTCCCGCCCTTCCCGGGCTACTAGAGTGGTGCAGGGATGCTGTCAAAACTCGGAAGACTAATTCGCCAGTGTTTCCCTCGAGAATTTCCTATGGGATTTTATAATGAGGTTTTAATTTTTTTAGTAAAATAAGATCTATGGTAAACATAGCTTGACAATATTCGGCTGTTTTGCTCTACAATGTAAATTACACACACCCATATCGAAAATGTTCTCATCTAGTTACTTATTAGACATACATTTTTTTTAAATTAACATAACAGCTTCAAAATGTGTGTTTTCGTGACCTTATTTTATTCATACACTGAAAAACCCCATTATAAAAACCTATAGTAAATTCTCAAGGGAACCAGTGGTGAATTAGTCCTCTTGGGTTTTGACGTCATCCCTGCACCACTCTATTTAGGTCTCTGAGAGGTATCATTCATTATTGTTACAGTGGACAGCTCGCTATATATAAGGGCGGATGACTGACAACTCCTCAAATTCTCCCTGACTGTGCTTCACTTCCAAGACCTCCGACTGTCTCACTGTAGAGTTTAGTTACCAAATTGGAGTCCAACTGTGACACGTCCTTACATAACCCAGTTAAGCAATAAACAAAACCGGATCTGATCATCTGTTTGAAACCCGTCTGTGACACCACCACACACAGTGATAACCAAATATAGAAGCATTATGGTGTTATAGTCTATAATACAGGTTTTTAAACTGGGGTCCACAGAAAATTTCAGAGGAAAAAAAACCCTTTGGACCAATTTTATTGTATAAGTGCTAAAGAAACAAATATTTACCAGGTAACATTTGAATTCTATTGGATTTATTTAATTTAATGAAATGCTAATTATTTAATTTTTTATTAATTTTTTTTTACAAGGGGATCATCATGTTTGGAGGCATCTTATGGTTTGAAAACCACTGGTTTATACATCTCAAATGAAAATGTAATTTTTTTGCAGTTGTGCTTTTTGTAAAGCATTACATTGGATGGGACTGCTGTAAAACAATGATTAAAATGACAGGAGTCAGCCTTTATGTCAGAGACCAGAGTCAAAAACAGCAATGAAGGGTACTGCATGTCAGTTCATATTTGAGACAAAAGCAAAAACGAGGCCAGCAAAAGTGCAGTTTGGGAACAGGATGACTAGAGTGACCACAGAACTGAACACTAAAAATAATGGTAACACCTCACAATAAGGATCCATTTTTAACATTAATTAACAAACTAACAATAAAAAAAATATTTTTGCATTAACCTTGCATTAACACTAAAAATGAAAAATAATAAAAAGTAGTAATAGTCAAATTTGCACCAAAAAATCTCTTTTTAAAAGCTATCATATTTTTGCATGAATATATGACTAACATTTTATTGTCATTAAAGGGTTAGTTCACCCAAAAATAAAAATAATGTCATTAATTACTCACCCTCGATATGGGTCTTTTAATGGCCAATGTCAGGACCAGTGGTTCTCAACTGACGGGTCACAACCCGAATATGGGTCACAGGTCTGTTCAGAATAAAATCAATGCTTAAAGGGTTAGTTCACCCAAAAATGAAAATAATGTCATTTATTACTCACCCTCATGGCGTTCCACACCCGGAAGACCTTCGTTCATCTTCAGAACACAAATTAAGATATTTTTGTTGAAATCCGATGGCTCAGTGAGGCCTGCATTGCCAGCAATGACATTTCAGTAGAGTGGTACAATATTAATATTATAAAGCGACGAGAATATTTTTGGTGCGCCAAAAAAACAATGAATCGTTATGAATCTTTTGTGGTTCGGAGCGCCAAAGTCACGTGCTTTCAGCAGTTTGGTGGTTTGACACGCGATCCGAATCATGATTCGACACAAAAGATTCATAACGGTCCGAAGCTTCATGAAGCAGTGTTTTGAAATCGGCCATCACTATATAAGTCATTATTTTGTTTTTTTGGCGCACCAAAAATATCCTCGTCGCTTTATAATAATAATATTGAACCGCTGTACTCACATGAACTGATTTAAATATGTTTTTAGTACATTAATGGATCTTGAGAGAGGAAATGTCATTGCTGGTTATGCAGATCTCACTGAGCCATCGGATTTCAACAAAAATATCTTAATTTGTGTTCCGAAGATGAACGAAGGTCTTCCGGGTGTGGAACGCCATGAGGGTGAGTAATAAATTACATTATTTTCATTTTTGGGTGAACTAACCCTTTAAGCATTGATTTTATTCTGAACAGACCTGTGACCCATATTCGGGTTGTGACCTGTCAGTTGAGAACCACTGGTCCTGACATTGGCCATTAAAAGACCCATATCGATCGACCATGTGCAGAAATGGGAAAATATTACTGGTGTAGACAATAAAAAAGAAACGGGACAGCATACAGATTTAATTTCTGAACCACATTGATTCCCATGAAACATTCTCCAACCATCTCAACACAGTGTCATGTTACAAAATCCCAAAGTGTATTTCTTTATATTTTTGGAATGTTCCCATCATGTGAAATTATAAAACCTTCTTTGTTATACAGTAAATTCAAACCACCAGATTAATATAGCATTAGCCAATCAGGAAAGAGAAATAGGCTTTGGGTTCTATGCTACGTCCAAAACAATGAGCTACCCATATACCTCTTTCAAATGTCCATCCTATCACAAAAGGCAAGCAAAAAAAGTGCACATAAAGTCAAAGCAAGGACATATCACAACAGCAGTACTTTAAGATATGATTCATTTAATATAATATGATATAAGCACAAATGCTTTTTATATTTATTGCAAATCAATGAAGACATTTGGCAATGCAATATTACTGAATACGTTTTAATGTATCTAAAATGTCTAGACAAAGCATTAAAAAGCTTGTTCTTCAGGGTTGAATTGCTGACCGTTTGCATAATGATGTCGGGTATGGCTTACCTCTCTGTCTTCCTCTTCCCCAGGGGTAAACAAAAAGCACTGTGATTTCTAAAAGAGAGAAAAAAATCATTCAGAAAACTGAAATACAAATACATACATTTATGCATGAATACAAAAGATACTTTAAGTTGCACCTAATAAACGTTTGCCAACAAATTGAAGGGGCTATTATATAAGAATTTTCATGTATTAATCACTTTTTTTTTCTTGCCAATGGGTGAACAGCTTGTAACGAAACTTAAAAACAAGACCTTCCCCGACTACCTAGGTTGCCTATGAAAGGCTGTAGACTGATTTTTATGTTAAAGCTGAAGTCCGTAACTTTTGGCGCTCTAGTGGTTAATAAACACCGTATTTACCGTTCAGGGTAAGACAAATACACGGTTTGGAAAATGGATTCATGATGTAGCCTACTTGCTCATTATATAATTTTTGTAAATTTTGAACACATAGCAGCTTTAAGGACTCTGGTCATTTTTGCCTGGAAAATTAAAAGCATGTGAAGTTTACGCGCACTCCCGAGAGCCTCTCTTCGTTCTTTGACACATGAAAAGAATGCTAATACAATTTTCAGGATAATGCCGAAAGAGCCATTCTATACTGTAATGTCCATGTGTCATCAAAGAAAAGGGATTAATTCAAACTATAGTCTCACATAGCCAGATATAGTCTTAAATATACTTTATCCTCATTTTAATTACCTCATCTGTCGACATGATGCTGGTGAATTGCAGAGCTCGTGCAAACATATCAGATACTTCTTTAACTGCTGCTTTCTCACCACTGTCATTTTTGTTGTGTGTTTATTTTGTTGTTGAGAGGAAAGCATGCAGCACATATTTACATATCTAAAGTGTGGACGGCATCGGGATGTCCCTTAACAGCATATCGCTGCAAAAGTATAAAGAAGAATCCCGCAAAAAACGATAAAGAACTTCGCCGTGTACATTACGTGTGCATGAGCACCAGCACGAGCAGTAATGGTGCGTTCACACCAGATGCGAATGAAGCGTTAAGCGTGAGTGATTTACATGTTAAGTCAATGCAAAGACGTGAATAGAGATCCTGCGGTGCGATTCACGCAAATGAGGTGGCGTGAATGAGGCGGCGCGAATTGAGCAGTTCAGGCGTTTGACACGCGTAACGCGTGATTCACGCGAGTTGAAAAATCTGAACTTTGGCGAATATTCGCGCCGCGGTAACCAATCAGGAGCTTGCTCTAGTAGTGACGTGATTACGTCATCAAATTACAAAATCATTGTCGTTGTACGATACATCTTTGTACTTTTATAGAAACAGGAATAAAAAGGATCTTGCTTGAAAGTGAGAAAGTGAGTGAGAAGGTCGGACAATCTGGTAAGTTGTAAAAAACGCTCTTTACTCAATTTGAGATATATATACATATTGAGACTACAAGCTAGCTAAATCCGGCAAATTGAGCTTATTCGCCATATTATACAACTACTTTCCTGCTGATGAGCTGATGTGTTTATTCAGAGGAAGTGTGCAGAAACGAGACTGGAGCTGCCTGGCAGAAGCCCCTCTCATGACGTGAATTTGCATCTGTTGTGAAGTGAATTTCACATGTGAATGAAGCGAATTTCATGCGCGAATGAGGTGAGTAAACTCAAAATGTTCAAGCATCCAACTACGCACGAATAGAGCGATTTATTCGCGCAAGTCGCGTCTGGTGTGAATGCCCCATGCGGCGCGATTTGTGCGAATGAGGCGGCACGAATTGAGCGTTTCGGGCGTTTGACGCACTTAACGCGTGATTCGCGCGAGTTGAAAAATCTGAACTTTGGCGATATTCGCGCCGCGTTAACCAATCAGGAGCTTGCTCTAGTATTGATGTGATTACGACGTAGCGAGCGGAGGCAGAAATCCGAAACAGCAATGGAGGACAAAATCATCGTTGCTGTATGTGGATACCCGGAGCTGTACGATACATCTTCGTACTTTTATAGAAACAGGAATAAAAAGGATCTTGCTTGGAAGAAAGTGAGTGACAAAAAACGTTCTTTACTCAATTTGAGCTATATATATACATATTGAGACTACAAGCTAGCTAAAGCCGGCAAATTGAGCTTATTCGCCTGATGCGAATTCGCGTCTGTTGTGAAGTGAATTTCACGCGCGAATGAAGCGAGTAAACTCAAAATGTTCAAGCGTCCAACTACGTGCGAATAACGTGATTTATTCGCGCAAGTCGCGTCTGGTGTGAACGCCCCATAAGTCGCTGGCTGCAGTTCCCTAAACGCCCACAGGTGTCGCTAATAACAAGGGTTCCACATATAGCCCCTTTAAATAACTATCCAACCAAGTGGCATTTATTTGTTTATTTATTTGCAATACAATGTTTCTTTTGTTTTGTTTTTAATTAAAACATAATTCTGCTAGAACACCTGTGAGAATTTGTTGTTTAACATACATCAACAAAAATTATTTTAGGCCTAGTTAGTTAAAATTAACTGGAAGTTTGATACTTTTAATGCAATGAAACTAAATCTGACTTAATGTGCAAAAAATGACAATTTTTTGGGTTCACTACTGTATTTGTCATTCAGTTGAAAAAACGAAGAAAATAGATCTGATTGCAGAGCCAATAACAAAAAAACAACATTCTTGTACAGGCTGTAAATTAAATGATAATAATATTAACTCGTAACCTCTTAATATGTATCACTGTCACATCAATTCTGTCCTAAAGTACGATTAGAGCGCTTAACTGCATGAACCTCTGTGATACCGGCTCACGAAGCATCAGGATCAGCCTAAGAAATCTATTTGTGTTGCTCGAGTGCTAATCCAGCCAACGTCACACAAAGTTCTTCAACTCATATGACTTTTTAGGTAAGACTGATTTAAATTTTACCTACAAACCCATTTCCTATGTGAATCATTTAAGAATTCAAAGGCCTCTTATGTGTTTTTTTGAATCCTTTTGTTATGATTCTAGGTACAAGATTAAAAAAAAAAAAAAAAAAAAAAAAAGTACCAAATAAGTGTACTTGACAGATTTAGTTAATATTTGGGAATCAAATTGGTTAATACTTATAATAATTATGAGAATGTATTGCTAGAAAGGAATGTTTTTAAGAGGGGTTGAGGGAAGGTCCGCATCCCTGTTGACAGTATGAGTCTGACCACAACATCAGAGCCCATCAGCTTCATTTCAAGCTGTTTTACTGTTGTAAAGAATTATATAATTGCATTCTTAATGCCTGTCAGGACAAAAACATAACTGAAAACATGAACAAATCCATTTATTGACCTCATATGGTACTTATTTGAATATGATATTCCTCTATTTTTATATTCTATTCTCCAGATAAACATCTATAAAAATGAATGACGCTCATTTTATTTCCGTTACTAGTACAGTTATTAGGATATGCATTTGCATTTATTATAACATCCCCATTCCCCACAAAACATAATGACCATGGAAGCTCCTTGTCGATGCTGTTTTCATGCAATATTTACACAACTGAGCATCTATCATTGTATCAACCTAAATGTCACAGCGCTGCAAACTCTCTCTCTCTCTCTCTTTCTATATATATTTTTATTTGTATTAACACTTTCCCTAGGCACAAAACAGACACTTTATTCTAGAACATAGATATGCATCATCTTATAACAGTCCTGATTTACATGTATCCTATCTGATGTACCTCTTTATTATAGGTCTGTAAAGCTGTCAGTGCGGCGTCCTGGTCGCCCGTTTCCATCTTCTCTATGATGGCATTTAAGTCCATTTTCATCGCTGTTCCGCCCTTCAGCTTTCAGGAAGAGCCAAAAATCATGTAAACACAATCAGCTTCAATCCTTCAGCTTTATCCGAGCGATCCAGAAGCTCCTGGATGATGCGATTAGAGGAAGATTGCGAAAATCACTGCAGAGAATCATGGGGTTTGTAGTGAAGCCTTCCATACAGACAAGACCCGTATTGTTTGTTGTGGTTGGCGCGGCTGTATGAACGACGTCTTAGGGGTCCAATCACATACCGCGTGTAAGAGCTCCACCAGCCAATCATGTTGCAGGAGGCGGGACTTGGTGCGGAGGGTGACAGGGATATGTAGTCCAGAAAGACAATTTAAAATTGGTCAAAAACTATCGGAATAAATAAATAAATAAATAAATTAATTTACATTGAGATTTAAAGACAGCAGCGGCTAAACATGGGTTACGTTAAATTTACAGTAAAAATCTTTTGATGTAAGTGAAATATGTGATTTATGTGTTAGCTACATGACAACGCAATGCGTTACAGATGCTGAAACCAAAAGTGGACTTCTTCGTTTCCTTTGAATTCCATTTGCATGTTTACATTTATTTTTAAGGCACTTAGCCTACGTAACAACTTCTTATCTAAAGTGTTTTACCAAAGGGAAGTGTTTTGTTGAAACGATTGCAGATAAATCACGACAGCTAATCTATTGTCTTTGTTTTCTTGAATAGTTTGAGTAAACTATCTATGCCTGAACAAGATAAATTTAGCACCTTAACCTTCAAAACTTGGTAGGACATATTAACATATTTAACACAAAAGGAAAATAAAAGGAAATATGGAAAAGGGTTACATTTACCATAAACTGAAAATGTATCCCCTGCGGATGGAGTTTCCTTTGTAAATTAAATGAAAAACAACATAGCAAATAGATGTACATTTCGATCATAAAAGTGTCTATTTTTGTTTTTGAATTTACATTAACTGCTAAAAAAAAAAGAGTAAGGGTAATTTCACAATCTGACATATTATCAGTATGACCAATCTGTGATTCTTGCGCATTTTCTAATTGATTACAGTGTGTTTCTACACTGACCTCTGGTGGATGCAAAAGGAACATCAGCATAGCTTTCTTCATCTGACCGTCACTGATAAGATTTCTGAAATAGTTCATGATTAAATATAATTTTTATGTAACATTGCCAGTAAGTTAAGGAAACTAATTAAATGGAATCAAGACCATGTTTCCCACTGATATACCCAAACTAATCTGGTTAACCATAACAAACCACTTCTCCATTCCACAGTAAAGTTTTGTTTACGCTAAGATGAACATCTTGAGTGATTAATTGATTCATTCATATTTTGTCATATGAGGAAGTTAGCTCTAGTTCTCATGGGTCTTTTTACATGTATGACATTGTTAATTGTGTTTCTGGGAGCAGTGCCTGCATGTGATGTTACAGCAACAGCATGATCTGTACATGGACATGTATCAGTCAGTTAAAATCACATAAAGCTCAAATCACATAAGAGGTAACGAAACGCGTTTGATTTTTTTCCTAAACACCATATTGTGGGAAAGGCTTCCATGCAAATGTTTACATGCGTTCAGCAAAAGGTGTATAAAAAGACAAAACAGCCTAGTACACCATTTACTCATTGAACACAAAAGAAGATATTTTGAAGAATGTTGGTAAACAAACAGTTTATGGTCCCCATTGACTTCCATAGTATTTTTTATACTATGGAAATCAATGGGGGCCAGCAACTGTTTGGATACCAACATTCTTCAAAATATCTTCTTTTGTGTTCAGCAAGACAAAGAAACTCATACAGGTTTAGAACACATGAGGGTGAGTAAATGATGACAGAATTATCATTTTTGGGTGAACTATGACTTTAAAGAGTTGAAAATTCTGTCATTTATTACTCACCCTCATGTCGTTCCACACCCACAACGGGCCGTATCCAGGTGAGACCAAGGACCTGCACCTTGACACAACCACAACGCAGCCCTGAAGTATCAGCAGAGATTGAGTCAACTAGATCATCCCCTGTGAAGGCCTCATCGACACGACAGCCACGACACACTTCCTCAACAACCGTCCATACCGGCGTGATGAATACGATCCTCAATTGGATGGAACTGAAATAAATACTTTTAATGTTGCGATCCTATTGGACTTATGATAGCAACCTGAATTGTAACAAAGCACTGTTGGCCAGAGGAGAACT
Organism: Ctenopharyngodon idella; assembly: GCF_019924925.1. Taxonomy (NCBI): domain Eukaryota; kingdom Metazoa; phylum Chordata; class Actinopteri; order Cypriniformes; family Xenocyprididae; genus Ctenopharyngodon; species Ctenopharyngodon idella. The sequence continues at coordinate 10,551,551 of NC_067243.1, read as the reverse complement.
GGCACCCCGACTAAGCCTGGTTTCTCACAAGGTTTTTTTCTCCATTTTAACACCAATTTGCCACTTGTCTGCCACCTGATGTCACCTGATGGAGTTTGGGTTCCTTGCCGCTGTCGCCTCTGGCTTGCTTAGTTGGGGACACTTGAGTTGACATTTGATATTCAACAGTGCTTTGATCTGCCTGCATTGACACTATTCTTTAAGAGCTGCTGTGCAGCCAAACAATGTACCAGTTATCAATGTAAAGCTGCTTTGACACAATCTACATTGTAAAAAGCGCTATATAAATAAAGGTGACTTGACTTGACTTGACATGAACTGTTTTAAATATAACTTTAGTAGCTTTCTGGGCATCTGAAAGTGTTAATTATTTTGCTGTCAATGGAGGCCTCACTGAGCTATTGAATTTGATCAAAAATATCTTAATTTGTGTTCTGAAGATGAACGAAGGTCTTACGGGTGTGGAACGACATGAGGGTGAGTAATAAATGACAGAAATTTTCATTTTTGGGTGAACTAACCATTTAAGGCATGTGCTTTCACTTGCCTTTATTTAATAAAAAAAATACCAGTAAAGTGACAAATTGACAAGAAAAAAATGCAACATTTTATAAAATATAGTATCTCAGAAAAGCCTGGCACTCTGGGACTCCAGTTCTTTGGCATTTGTTAGTATTTTTGTGTGAAATAAAGATATATTTGAGTCATCCTGACACCGTAAATGCAATAAATTGTCTATTTATATAACTATTTATGTACCTATTAAGTTAAATAACAGCCCTTGTCATCTAAAATCTGTTGTGGACAGAAATAGAGAAAGAATATTTCACAATTTGTCTTCCTTCACAGCCAATGTCTTACATTATCTTTTCATTATAAACAAATCTCCAATCTCTCATACCGTTTACTGATGTCAAATTGCTGGATTAAGTTTGTCTTTTCCATTGTATCAAGTTCAGCAGAAAGTCAACCTTTGTGTGATTGTCACAAACACTTACGTGACTCACACTTAATATAGTTGTTTCTAGTGTATTATGGTTTTAGTCAACTTTGTTTGGGTGTCTAGCTCAAGAATAACAATACAAAAGAGAAACATTTGATCCACTCAATCTCAAAAGTTTTGCGACATTTGGTTCTACTCAAAGTCATAGTTTCAGTTGCATTATTGCTTAGCAAAACTTTACGTTACAGTATTATCAGCCTTTTAGGAAGGAAGACATACATCTGGTCAATTTAGTACTTTCACTTATATTTCTGCTAATGTATAATTATCATTTTTCGATTTTCCCAAAGATTCTGGACCAGGAAATAAATTAATGAAGGTATTTGCATTGTGGTTTAGTGCCTTAGAGCCTAGTATGCAGGGGAAACCCCTCTCGGTGGTATGTGACATACTGCTTTACAGGAAACTACAGCTTCTCTGCACAGGTTTTCACCTCTCTGCACAGGTTTCACCTGTTCAGTGTGTAATCATTTGTCATGAGGAGTTAAATTACACAAACATTAGTGCAGAGTTTCTTCATGAATGGGATGTGCTGTCCACATAAAATCTGCAACAGATGAATAAAGTACATGGTGTTGTGTTACTCTATTGCATTGTTTAATGATTTATGTATATAAAAAGCTTTCTGAAACAAAAAATATAATACAAAAAGATTAATTAAAGAAGCGATACTGGAGCAGGAAGTATGTCTATAGTTTCACTGTACATTAGATAGGTGAAAAGCATATTTGACATAAGTAAATATTACATCAATTCATGGAACAATGGCGCTTACCAATTTTACAGTACGTTAGATCTGCGTCACTCATCCGGGTCTTAAATCTTTCTGTGGCATTTTCTAAGTTTCTATCAAAACAACATTTTTGTAACTCAAACGCTTTCCTTCGAGATTAAGAATTTGAAAAATGAAGCAGTAAAGAGTGAAAGCGTTCAGTTGTCGGCAGTTCACTCAAATAATTTCCTCACCCTCATGTTATTAGAAACATATGTGTTCTTTCGGAGCACTAAAAGAGAAATTATGAAGAGAAATATGCGCTGGTTGCTTTCTTTCATGCAGTTAAATCGAATGGAAAAGCCTTAAAAGTAATAGTCTGATTTACGAGCTGTATTCATAAAATAGTCATACGTGAGAAACAGACCCTTCAAGGGTTAGTTCACCCAAAAATGAAAATAATGTCATTTATTACTCACCCTCATGTCGTTCTACACCCGTAAGTCCTTCGTTCATCTTCGGAAAACAAATAAGATATTTTTGATGAAATCCGATGGCTCAGTGAGACCTCTATTGCCAGCAATGCCACCGAACTTCTCAAGATTTACGAATCTTTTGTTTCGAATCAGTGGTTCGGATCGCGTAAACGAAGCATCCTTTACTGAAATCACGTGACTTTGGCGCTCCGAACCACTGATTCGAAACAAAAGATTCGTAAAGCAGTGTTTTGAAATTGCCCATCACTAGATATTGTTGAAAAGTTATTATTTTATTTTTTTTGGTGCACAGAAAGTATTCTTGTCACTTTATAATATTGAGGTTAAACCACTGTACTCACATGAACTGTTTTAAATATGTCTTTAATAACTTTCTGGATCTTGAGAGTTTCAGTGACATTGCTGGCAATGCAGGCCTCACTGAGCCATCGGATTTTATCAAAAATATCTTAATTTGTGTTCCGAAGATGAACGAAGGTCTTACAGGTGTGGAACAACATGAGGGTGAGTAATAAATGACATTATTTTCATTTTTGGGTGAACTAACCCTTTCAGTAACTACGTTTAACTCGAGACGAGAATTGGATCAGTCCAATATATGAATGAATCAGAGCAGTTTTGCGAAAAGGAACCAGATCAATAAAGATCTGACTCACGAATCCGTCTGCTACCAAGAACAGATGACAACATTTTAATGATTCATTAATTTTAATAAAAAATAACATTTTATTTTCCAGCGACATAAGGGTAAAAAAACAGACGTTTGTTTTTTATGAACTAATATAATTGAGGTTGATTAGTCATACTGAATCATATTTTGATTTGAATTAAGGCCCTTTCACACCAAGGACGATAACTGTAACTAAAGTTTTAATAATCATAATAAACGTAACAGATGAACGAAATCGTTTCGGAATCCCTTTCACAATGGTTTTTTTTTTCCATCTGATGAATGATAAAAACTCACAGCCAATCAGAATCCATCCTGCTTTAAAGAGCTAGAGCATTTAAGCGACAACTGCAGCGTGCACTTATAGTAAACAGAATGTTATTATCCGTTGGTGTGAATGCAAATATAGTTCTTGTTGTGAACAGGCCGTTAAACTAGTAAACTAAACAGGCAAAACTTACGTTGTACAACATGGCTGACACACAAATTTGAGCCCTGCCATCAGCTGAACTAATGCACCTCATTTGAGACCTCAAAGGAGTTTTTGAATGAGAAGCAAAGAGATTAGATGGATCCAGACTACACAGAACAAACACAAAGCCTCCTCTGATCTGATATCAGCTGATAGAGTCCCGTCTGTTGCCGCTGTCTTTATACCTGTCGTTATCTGCCATCATTTCCTTGTTCTGGACGCTGCATCTGATGATCAGCCTGCTTTAAATAATGAACAGTCTGAGAAAAACACACATGGCACATTCAAATAGGTTCATAATCAGTGTAGTGTCTAGTTCAAGCATGTAAAACAGAAAGCTAATGCTGTCTTTTGCTAAGGATAAAGGTGTGTTTGGGGTGAAATTTGATGAGATCTGCAAGATGCAAGTGCGTTAACTGCAAAAGTAATTTTTAACCAGAATTTTGTCTTGCTTTCCAGTAACAATATCCTTTAATGCAAGATATTTGTGCTTATTTATATAATAATATATACTTAATTAAGTTTTCAAGTAGGTATAAATGCATTTAAAGTGAATCTTTATTTGTATTTAAATCACACACTCTTGCACAGTCATACGCAACGACTTTTTTGGCCAAAAATATGAATCTGTCGGGTATGTGGTGCGACCCTCGGCTCAGCTCTGAATTTATTAGCATGTCAGCCTGTGATTTGGCCAAGCAGCATGTTGCGACATGCACCGAACAGCTGGCTGTCTTTCATTTTTACATTTTTCCTGCTTATTCCAACACCAGACAGTGTGAAAAGTGAAACACTGTCAGACATACCATTCATTTTCTCTACCTCAGCCTCTATTCTCTCCATGCCACGGCCTTTGAGCATGGTATCCACTGATTTTATGTGGAAAAGTTGTGTTTTATGTGCAGTACCTGGTCTCTGTGTAATGCATTCGTGCATTAAATCAGGGTTTCTCATGTCTTGTTTAAACCAAACACTCCTTTCAGAACCCGTTCACCAACACCACTATGAGAAAAAATACTAGAGAGGAAATAACAATATCAGCAACAATAGACCAAATAAAAAGCAGTTCAAGATCTGCTACGCTGCTACTGAATTGCTGCTGCTGCAGATCAAGTACAGGAACTTGCTACAGCCAGTACATATGTCGATATGCTGCTGTGAGTAAGACATATACAAATATATGCTATGCACAAATAGCATATATCAATAACTCATAGCAGATCTATACAGGTGGAGCTGGGGAAGGTGGAGGGTTTTAGAGGAACTCTGAAGCGCACTGCAAACTGCTATAGTGAATTTAAATGTGTGAGCAACAAGCTCATTGGCTGCAGAAGTGACATGAACCAATCAGCTTGTGCCAAGTTAATTCTGTAATTATCATCAGCTTGCATTAAGGACCCATCAGCCTGCGCCATCTAGAGTTTAATGACTGAACTATGTATTAAAATGATTGAGTAAAGGCTCCGATATACTTCAAGCAAAGTTTTTTTTCGTTCTTTGTTTAGAGGTAAAACAAAGTTGGAAATACGTGAGCAGCGATATACTGTAATCGAAACATCTGTCGCCGCCCACACTGCTGAGAGCAACGGTCAGATGAATATGTAAAAATGTTGCGTGCTTTCCTCTCAGTAACAAAATAAACACAACAAAACAGAAACTAGCAAGGATTTTTTATTAAAGCATAAGAAAAGCATCTGATCATGGCAACATGGATATGTTTGTTTGCACGAGCTCTGTAATTCGGCACTCCAGTAAAGTCACGTCGCATTTATATTATAACACTTTATAAAATAGATTGCTTAAAATCAAGCAGCTTTACCGTATTAAACACAAAAAACAGTGTCAGTATCTCATTTCATCAGAAGTGCAACTTCGTTTTCCTACTATAAAGCAGCTCTCCAGTGTTCATGTTTTCACTCTCGGACGTCTGACTACGGACTCGTGAGGAGAAACGAACTGGAAAAGATTTTCCGTGGGAAAGAAGGCAGAGCCTCAGTGCACACCTACCTTACGTAATGGCCACGGGCCAATGGTAGTACGAAGGTGTTTACCAGCCGAAGCAAACTTTTCCAGAAAGTTAGCTTTGGCAAGTTGTTTCGAACTTCAAACAAACTTCATTTCGGCCTGATTTTGTTCGAAATGACGTCACATCAGTTCGTTCTTCGATTTTGTTTGAAGTATATCGGGGCCTTAATGTTGGAAGTGTATTTGTAACCTCCAAATTAAACTATAATTCACTGTAAAACTCAATAAGTTCAGAATACTCAAAACATTTGAGGAAACTTATTACCTCAAAACATTTAAGTAAACTCATTTTTTAAAATTAATAGAACTTTACGTGACAAATGGGGTGCGGCCGAGAGCTGTGGAAGCGGAGCAAGGCCATTGTGGTACACAGGTGTCTCTCATTAACAATCATGTCACCAGCATCCCTTCGCTCCCACAGTTCTCAGCCTCACCCCACTCATCATAATGTTAATTACATACAGTTCATTTACATAAACATCACATTCAGATCTTGATTAAATGTTAGATAGCAAATAACGCATGCTATTATAACTATCAAAGAGACTGTCAAGTTCTAACATAACAGAACCCCCTGTAAATCCCAACATAACACAACATTAAACTCTAACTTATGTCTCCCTAAGTTAATCTTGTGCAAAAACACACAAAATAACACTTAATTTCAACATTTATTTTTCTTATACAGTTTAAATTCAAAGCATGGTGGGAATTAGAAATCTGTTCAGCTTACTACAATAAAATTTTGAGTTTACGCAACTTTTTTCTATTAAGTACAATGAACTTTCATTATTATTTGAGTGTATATCTTAATGATTCAAATGAAAATATTTAAAGAAAATTTTATTTTTTTGCTGAGGCCATGCAATTCCTTCTCAGACCCCCAGGGGTCCCCGGTTTGAAAGCACTGGTACTAAAGCATTAGTCACAAAATGCTTCAACCAAAGGTTTAGGATTCATGGTTACAGTGTCTTAAGTGGATTATCTTGACATAATGAACTTGTTGACAAGCATTGTTCACTCCAGCAGCAACGCTTCAGTTATTCCCATTTGCAGCTCCGGTGTTTTGTTTTACAGGTCCCCTTCCATGATAGGAGCCCGTTTTCTTTAGTTGGAGATAGGGGTTGGAGAGATAACACAGCTATTGCAGTAGCAAATTTTGTGGGTGTGGATAAAGATACGGATTAAATAAATCAAAATAAATCCCTGTGAAATCACGTTTATGAAGAGAACCATAATACTCCAGAAAGTGATGGCACAGAGTTGGAAGGTGAGAGAGGGATTTGCCTATGACAAATCAGACAGGAAGACAAAGAGTGAGGCCAGAGAGTGTCAGCGGTTCTTATCTCATGGAGCAGCAGGGAGCCGTTTATCTATTGTCCGGAGGTGGCAGCACTGTGGCCGTGACACGCACGGTGGAACAATTAACTCGCTGGCATTTCGTCTTATCTAACATAACTCAGCACTGACAACATCTTTGGCCACAGCTGCTGCAAATCATTAGCTATCACTGCCATCCGAGCAACAAAAAGGAAAATAAAAGACTTGCTTGACATCCAGCATTGTCCCTGTGCGTGAAGGGATGAGCCGCTCCCAAACAACGCTCCGGGACATTATTGGCCACTGGTTCAATCAGGTTGAAATTCATCTTCTATGCAAGTTTAAGTTAAGTTTTAGAAATAAGAAAGTTCAAATTCTCATTAACTAGTTGTTTATTAGCATCCATATCACTTGGAAATTGGCTGTTTATTAGTACTTATAAAGCACATATTAATGCATTATTCTACATCCCTTAACCCTACCCAATACCTAATCTTAAAGGGATAGTTCACTCAAAAATTATCCCATGATTTACTCACCCTCAAGCCATCCTAGGTGTATATGACTATCTTCTTTCAGACGAACACAATCGGAGATATATTTAAAAATATCCTGGCTTTTACAAGCTTTATAATGGTAGTGAATGGGGGGCATGTTTTGAAGCCCGAAAAAAATGCATCCATAGATCATAAAAAATAATACATACGGCTCCAGGGGGTTAATAAAGGCGTTCTGAAACGAAGCAATGGGTTTTTGTAAGAAAAATATCCATATATAAAACTTTATAAAGTAAAATAACTAGCTTCCGGCAGACGGCCATACGCATCAATTTGCGGTGGAAGAGTAACCTCTGACCTGACTCGTGACGAAAGCTGAAGCGCAGAGGATAGAGCAAAACAAAACACCGGTCACGAATTAGAAGTCCAAAACGAGAAATTTTAAGAGAAATTTTGGAGGATTTCGATATAAGAGGAGCTTGAGCTTATGCTACTCTTACATCCTGCGTCATACATTGCGCAGTATTCGTACGGTCGTCTGTCGGAAGCTAGTTATTTTACTTTATAAAGTTTTAAATATGGATATTTTTCTTACAAAAACCCATCGCTTCTCTTCAGAAGGCCTTTATTAACCCCCTGGAGCTGTATGGATTATATTTATGATGGATGGATGCATTTATTTTGGCTTCACAACACGCAGGGTTCATTACCGTTATAAAGCTTGGAAGAGCCAGGATATTTTTAAATATATCTCCGATTGTGTTTGTCTGAAAGAAGATACAACTAGGTACTAAGTCATATACAACTAGGATGGCTCGAGGGAGAGTAAATCATGGGATAAATTTCATTTTTGGGTGAACTATCCCTTTAACAACTACATTAATAACTATTAATAAGCAGTAATAAGGAGTTTGAGGCAAAAGTCATAGTTAATAGTGAAAATTGGACCCTAAACTAAAGTGTGTCCCGTACTCTGTTCAGTCTTACTAAAACTCTCTAGGATTCATACACTCTAAAAAATGTTGGGTTAAAAATAACCCAAGCTGGGTTAAATATGGACAAACCCAATGGTTGGGTTAAATGTTTGACCCAACCTCCAGGGTAGTTTTATTTAACTCAACTGTTGTTTAAAAATTACTATATTGCTCGCCTTGAACCCAAAATAGGTTGAAAATAAAACATTTATTAATGTTTAATAAATGAACATTTAATTTAATAAATAATAATTAAATAATAAACATTTATTAAACTGCTTATTAACAAATGTTCACCTTTTGATTATTACTGTTGCCTCTAGTAATTATGTGTCTGATTTTTAATTTCAACCTATTTTGGGTTCATTTTAAGCCAGCCATATAGTCATTTTTAATCAATAGTTGAGTTAAATAAAACTACCCAGCAGGTTGGTCAAACATTTAACCCAACTGCTGGGTTAAAACAACCCAATCGCTGGGTTTGTCCATATATTGTGATGTTAATTAATGTTTCCCTCACAAATAAATAAAATAAATACAAAATTACTCAATTAAAGGTCCTGTGTTCACCCTGAGAGAGAGAGAGAGAGAGAGAGAGAGAAAAGAAGCTTCATTCAGTGTTTAAAAAATATTTTTATTAGCATTTTTATAACTTTAATTGTAAAATACACAGTCTATATACAAGCATTAATAAAACTTGACATTGTCTTTTTGTGGTTCATGATGTATATTGACAGCCATATCAATAAAGACCACAAACTGCGATTGCTAGTGCTTTTTTACATTTTAGTCCTTCATTTCAACTCCTTTGCTGTTTTACTAGGGTAAAAGTCTACTCTTAAGAGTTCATTCTACTTGCATCAAGACAAATGAAGCCATTTAAAAGCCAAACTGCAGTCGTCTTTGGGAGATTTCTCATTTTCAAAAGCCAGTTAAATAACTTTTCACAGTATATATATATATATACAAAAATGTTATGCTTTAAATTCAAATTCATACAAAACATTGGTACATTTTTAATGTAAACAAAGTGTTTAAGAGCATCTAAAAATAAAACAACAAAGTGACAGACGAGTACACAACTATTGTAAAACACAACAGCAAAGTCCCATCACTTATAATGTCATAAATAAAAGTTTCACTTGGAAGCTACACGTGAAGACAAAGTCCTTCACTTCTCAGACTCTCTCCAGCCTCGAGCGTTTCGGCCAAACTTATAGACAAGTCTACGCCCATCCACCCGCTCCAGGATCTCTCGTTTATAATAATATCTTTGGAGGTGAAAACAGAGAGAGAAAGAAACATGTGAGAAGAAGCTTAGAATACTGATCAGAATCCTTTAAAAAGTTGCAAAACTCCAGGGAAGATGTTACCTCATTGCTCGACTGAGTTTCTCGTAGGTCATACTGCTGTTATTTTTCTTCTTGCCCCAAAGCTGAGCCACAGCTTCCGACTTAAGGAAGCGGAAAACCCCCTCGGAGCGATCCTCCCATTTGATTAGGCCAGGGTTACGCTCGGGGTTCAGGAGAATGTCTCGGATGAACTCCCACAGGTGTGTCCCACGAGGGTCTGTTGAAATATGAGATTGTGTGAACGTAGTGAGATGAGAAACCAAAGGAATCTAAAGCAGTTTCAAGACTTTGAGTATGTGAGTATGTGCTGCTGTCAGGTTCTTCAAAGACAAATGCCGGGTGAAGCTCAGGACAAATTAACAGAAAAAAAAAAAAAAAGATATTGAAAACCTGTCAACTTACTGTGTCTTTTGACTTGTGACCGTTTGGGATCTGAAATTAGAAAATTGACATGAAACCATATTTATTAAAGGGACAGCTCACATTTATTTTTGGATCATGGAACATTTAGTGAATAATAACTGCAGTTTTGGCTTTAAAACATTTTATGGCTTCGAAGACTATATATCATACATGATCTGTGTCTGAAAATGTGATTACAAGGTAGGAGGCATCAAGGCATGTAGCTTCACTTCCTGTCAACTGATATACCTTTATTTGATCGATTTTTGAAAGCAGCATAGATGTATCCTTTGCTACCTTTGATATCCCACAATTATGTGCTTTCCATTCGGTTGCAGTTGGTGGTTAGTTTGTGTGTAAATGTACATATTTGACCAAATTTTTCCACTTATGTTATCATTTCTAGTGAGAAATTAGTACTGTAGTACTTAAATATTTGCTTAGTTATCACTAAAAGTCTCTCTATTTTGTTGTAGATCATTAAACCGTTACGGTGTCTTAGAAGTCTGTCCGAAATTAGTTTTGTGAGGTACCGTCATGGGCAAATGCTGCCTGCAAAGTTGCAAAGCGAGGCAACAAGTCAGCTGCCTAAGCTTTCAGACGAAGCCATGTGTCTTCCGTGACTACTTTAACTCTTTTCCTGCCATTGACGGAATTTTCCGGCTTTCCTTGTTTTCAATGTTACATGGTAGAGGGCGCTATTAAGCATGTTATCAAAGAGTACAGAATCTCCAGATCAAAACACATGCAAAGAAGCTTCATGAAGCCCCAAAGCTTTACGAATCTTTTGTTTCGAATCAGTGGTTCGAAGCGCGTATCAAACTGCCAAAGTCATGTGAACTATTGAAATTTCGAAACACTTATGACGTAACGAAGCCTTGCTTGCTAAAATCATGTGACTTTGGCGCTCCGAACCACTGATTCGAAACAAAAGATTCGTAAAGCTTCATGAAACAGTGTTTTGAAATCGGCCATCACTAGATATTGTTGAATAAAGTCGTTATTTAGTTTTTTTAACGCACAAAAAGTATTCTCGTTGCTTTATAATATTCAGGCTAAACCACTGTACTCACATGAACTGTTTTAAATATGTTTTTAGTATTTTTCTGGGCATCTGAAAGTGTTCATTATCTTGCTGTCAATGCAGGCCTCACTGATCCATCAGATTTTATCAAAAATATCTTAATTTGTGTTTCGAAGATTAATGAAGGTCTTACAGGTGTGGAACGACATGACGGTGAGTAATTAATGACAGAATTTTTATTTTGGGGTGAACTAACCCTTTAAGGGTACTTTTATGACCTGTCCAGTTAGTATTCATTCCAGTGTCACTGTATTATAACTGAATATTTGTCAATAAAAATATTTATTTGTAAGCGAGTTAAAACAGATCTATTTATGCATTTGGCAGATGCTTCTATAAAAAGCAACTTCTAAAAATAAAAAATTATCTGATAATGCATTCACTGGGAATTGAACCCATAACCTTGTTGATACACTAAATAGATTTTATTGCAGCAGGATTATTTAACAACAAATATAAGCATTAACATTATATCATGATACCGGCATAGAGAGGAAGCAATACTGTTTTTAGGATTAGCTTTAGAACAGTTCAAATTAAGATCATTCACCTGGACTTGAGGGAGCCGGTGAGGCCAATATGGTGTTGGGCTGGAATGAGCTTTTGATATCAAACAGTTCTGAGGAAAGAGGAAATATGACACAATAATGCAAACCATCAGGTATGTGCATAGACAAATAAATAAAAGCACACGCGTAATCGTGTTTTCATAGGAAAAACGTAAATCACAAAAAAAATATGTTAAATCGATTTCACATGTACCTGAAGTGCTGTAAAAGCTTGGTTCCTCCTTGAAGGCGAGGCCTGAACATGGGAAATCTGCTGAGGAAATGAATGTACATGGTTACAAAATGGTGACATACGAAAAGTCTATAAATCTTTGAAGAGAATCTGTAAACTTCTCTGTTTTCAGCAAAAGATATGGCTCAATGTTAAAAGTCACTGGAATTATATGAACTTTATGCTAAAAGGATTAAAAAAGCTTTGTGTTTGGTTACTCACCATCTATTTCTGTTTTAATGTCTGCTGGGATAAACATATCTGTTTGACCATACTGACCTGTGAGACATTAAGAAAAAAGAAAAAGAAAATGAGTGTCTAAAAATGTCTCAAAACAGACTGCATGTTTTGAAACGACTATCATCAAATTTCCAAGTCAGTCCCGCATCATGTTGTCTTAAACCAGTTTAACTTGCTGGTATTGTTCTCACATGTCACCTCTGCACGTTTTTCTGGATTTTATTAGGTTTAGTAATACACTGTTATGGAAACTGTATAAATTTATAGCACTGACTGTTTATGAACCTCTGGGTCTTGTTAGCAGCACCCCTCTAGATTCATTATAGCATAGTACATAGAAATGTACAATCCATTTCACATATTTGTTTCTCTAAAAACATGGGAATATCTAAGTGTGAATTTTCCCATGAAAATGACTTTTTAGAAAGAAAAGTGTAAGAAATGGATTGCACAATTCCCATATATTATACCATAATGAATCCAAGAGGGACAAATGCTCAATGGCTGGACTTTCCAAGCTCATGCTTGTGAGTTCACTATAACAAACAATAATTTTTCCACAAAAGAATGCTTCTAGAGATTAAAACTGGGATCCCCAAATGGCAAGTTCTGACAAGGATACTTGCTACCAATTGTATCACTTCATGTGAAAAGTATAAAACACACCATCATACTACTTTTGTAGAAGCAACTCGATGGACATGTTCCTGCACTACCATTCTTTTAAAATTACTTTTCTGCCTTTATTTAATAGGGAAACGACTGGATAGGAGAGAGGAGAATGGGATCAGAAATGGTCCACGAGTTGGGACTCGTGGCGCCCACAAGGCTATGGATCAGACCTGGATTATCAAACTTTATCTATCTTGAAACAACATTCCTATAGCAAACAATCGGAAGCTAAACCCTATCCCTAACCCAAAACCCCTAACCATAACATACTCTCGTGTCAGAGGAAATCAAAGGGAAACTACTGACTGACAAGAAGTCCTAACCCAAAGTCAACCCTTAAACCCAACCGTAACAATCTGATATCTGTTTGATAACACTGTTGGTCCAGGACCAACAACATTGTTGATCCAGGAACATGTTCTACATGACATCTTACCGTTCCACTTGAGGTCAGTCAGGCTCTGGAAAAGTATAGAACCTACAGATCCGGCTGCCCGGGTGAAGTCTTGGAAGCTCATGTTGCACAGTTGCCTCCCGTCAAGGTCAAAGTTCTGGAAGGGAATGCTGGTGGCATCAATTTGGTGCATGTCCAGTGTCTGTTGGAGCCATTCCCACACCTGGTACTTGGTCCAGTTCTGTGGGTGAAGATCCTGAGACCAGAGCCGGCTTGTATAACTGGATGTTACCATTGAAACTGGGAATGCAAGTTGAAGTAAAAGAGTTTCAATAGGGTTTAGCAAATGTCTCTAATGAAAAATGGTTTATGCTGGTTGGTGTTGATTTCTGGCTGGTCAAGTGGATCAATACAGCCACATTTGACCATTTTAGTGAAGTTGGTTGACCAAAAGAAAGACATTTTTCAGACATCCCACCCTGCAAAAACTCATTTCCGGGAGATGTCGGGGAGAGGAGATGGTCTCCAACAAAATCCAAACTCAAGTGGTTATAGAAGATGCATTTGAAATGCGTGAAAATACCAGGTGTAATGGTAATGCTTCATGGTTAACCACTTGTGATGCGTTCACCAAAAACACATCTTAATACCAGGTGGAAACAAGCTTTCTTTTTCTCTCGCTTGCTCAATTTCTGGGATATTGTACAATTTGCAGGCATCAGGGAGCCGCTATCAACATGCGGGAGACTTCTCAGAGAGGTGGGATGTCTGCTTTCTGGTTTATCTAGAGGGCACCAGATAAGACTAATAACTGGACCAGAATGAAGTGAAACGGTTCTATGCTGGTTAGGACCTATTCAAGCTGGAAGACCAGCACAAACATAGTGTTTCCAGCTGAGTTTGATGATGAAGCTGGTGGACCAGCATGGTCTTTGCTGAAGAAGGTTGACAAAGGAAGTCTTGCTGGTTTAGCTAGAGCAAAGGTCTTCAACACTGCTCCTGGAGACCCACTGTCCTTCAATGTTTATTTCCAACCTGCTTCCACACACCTACCTATTATTTTCAAGCAATCCTGAAGACATTGATTAACTGGTTCAGGTCTGTTTGATTAGGGTTGGAGCCAAACTCTGCAGGATAGTAGGTCTTCGGGAGTTGGGTTGAAGACTTCAGGACACTAGCATCACATGTAAGGGCACCAGATCCAAAACACAATATGCTATTGAACAGCTAAACTAGTCTTTTCAGCAGTGGTGAAAAACTACTATGTATTGTAGAAGATTCAGTTCCACATTGTAAAATGCGTAAATAAAAGTACTGCACATGGTTTCTAGATAAGTATGAATCACTTTCACTATCTGTATCATGGTCCCCTGTGCATGCAACTGATAACCTAGTAACTCCAGCAGTGACTGCTAGAGTAAATGATTAACCTGCCAGAAAGATTAGCGATAAACAAAACCAACAACCTAAGATCTCAACTGGAATTACACTGGATGGCAGAATAATCAAAAGTGCACCTTCGTAGACTCCTTAGTTAATGTTTCAGATGAGAAGGAAATTTACCTTCAGCACAGTTGTAGTGGGCCGTCCAGGAAGCAGGTAGCTGGTTGTCGACACTCACAGTAGCTGGGATACTCATTACACCGCTGGCCTGAAGGACCATGATCCAGTGCTGTTGAATACAGGATATGGAAAAGAAACATTATTTGTTGCCACACAACCAGAGATGTTCTGCAGCTTTCATCCAATGTAGCTTTGGAAGACCAACATGGACTAGAAGAGTCTATCTTAGCATCAGACATAAAGTTGATGCCTTATAGCTTGTTCCTCATGGGAGTCAACCCAACAACTGATTGTAGCCCAAAGCCTTAAAACTGCCACCATTAAAACTCCCTACAGCACATTCCATTCTTGTAATAGTAAACATACACACTGCATAAAAAATGGACATGCAATTGAAGTATAGACGTTATACCAGTTTCCAGGTATGATCAGTGAAGGAAAACAAAGGTCTTGTATGTTCAGAGGGGTAAAGGGAGGGGGAGAAAGTTGCGTGGGTGTCCTTCGTGCCACATTCAACCACACATGCAGAAACATTTGCACAGGAATGTGTTAGTGTGTCTAACTGCTTTGCATACATAAAGGTCCACCTGTCCTTCAGTTAAACAGTTAGATCAATAGCCCAGTCATACCTTGTATAATACGAACTTGTATCAGCGTTACACAAAACACTTTTTAAAATCATTTCGACGTAAATGTATTTGTGTAAGTTACAGGTCAGCTGAAAACTACTGCACAAGTATCATTTTGTTTGAAGTTTTTGTACATTGGGGCTCAATGAAAAACATGAGCATGATCTAATCCCGATCAAGTATCCTGAAATGTTGATTGTCTTTTGAGCTTTATAAAATACTATTCTGATATGATCTTTCAAAACCCAGTTTTAAGGCATTATGGTGATGATACATGGAAACTTTTTGAGCAATTTTGCTGAGCGATATTGCTTGAGCACTTTCCCAATGAGAATGGGCAACAAATTTCGATCTAAAGCATCCAGATAGAAATTTGTGGGAAAGTGCCCAAGCAATATGGCTCAGCAGTTGCCCTGTGGCAACTTAATTATGCAGCCTCCTATAATACCTCATAAGTTCAGTGAAAAATCCAGGATGGTTGATGGCACAAGAGAAATGTTGATTATAAATACACTTTTAAAATACAAATACAAAAGTATTTTATGCGATATTTGTATATGTTATGTTTTTTATGCTTTTATAGTTTATTGCACTGTTAGCTTAGCAATATGCTAATCAAAAACTCAAAAGAAAACAACTTTAAGTCCCATAAGAAGTGCTATTTTTGTAGTGCACGGACTTTCTATTTATGTAGCTACTACAAATTGTTCCTTATGAGGTTTCATGGTGTTGCTTTGACCCGTTGGATTTTATTTGTGGCCTCAAATAAGAAAAATAAGATATCATTTTGCAGTGTTCTTCCTGCAAAAAATTACATTTAATGAATTAATATAATAACTTACACTTAACTATAGTATCTCACATGACATGGATCACGTGAGCTCCACTGATTGTAAACCCATTAGTAGACGAATCAGGATGCTACTCATTTGCATAAAGAGAAACCTTTCTCAGCTTTGTTGCATTGCTTGGCATGCCTGAATCATATCATTTAAGACAACTTCCGCTCAAGTTGTTACATCCAGTCGTTTTGACGCTTTGAGTCGCTTTTAGTGTGAACGTCCCCTTAGAAAGCCACCTATAGGTTTTTAGAACAGATAATGGTCATATCATACAGATGCACATGTTAAAAAAACTTTTTTTTGTGACTGTCAAGATATAAAAAATGTGATTCAGCAGGGCAACAGTAGCAATAACCGTAACCGAGACAACATTATTTACATGGAGATTATTGACATTCCTGGTAAGGCTTGTAAACCAGTTTAGTTTGATATCTTAGTCAACTGTGGAAAAGTCTCGTATACATTAGTGTATGATTATGTACGTGAACATCCTTACCCGTGTTACTTCCTTACTTCCTTCTTGAAATCTGACCTATATTTGTCTTTTTATAGATCCTGGATCATCATTTTATGGAATGTTTATAAAAGTGGGGGAAGCTATGCTAACAATAGATAATGTTCACACCTAGAGCAAATAAAGGATATTAGAAACTTGGCATTTGTATTGTCCTAAAAATGTTCCTCCCAGATTAAATTTAAATTAAATGATTGCATTTTTACAGTAAGTTGTTTATACTTCATTTAAAAAGTAATTACTAATATGTATGAATTAATTTGTGACACACAGAACTTTAACAGATCATAGTTTCCAAATATAAATAGACATTCTGCATAATTGCAATTGTCATTAGTCTAACATAACGATATGAATCTACTTTTTTTTTTTCAAAACAAAGGATCATTCATAAATCAAATTACTAATGAATTGCTCTTTGTCTCTTTTAACTGGAAAATCAGGTTGCCAGATTCTTTCCACTATTATGAAACCCATCTGATGTATTCCATCCTAAACTGGTGTGCTGCTATGGTGATGTCTACTGTAATGTATGAGGAAAAGAAATCTATAAACGCATCTTTTAGTGTTTATGACATTCCATACAGTAACTGACCCAACGAGCTGGGCTACAGCCAGTAAATATTTCCCTCATCTATCATTCATAGAGCAATAGGGGCCATTTACACTCAATTTGGATGTTTTTTAAACAGCATGCAAAGGGTTTCCCAGTTAGTTTGGACACTTTCACACTTAAAAATGTATGAATGTCAATGCATTACATAAAAACAATCAAACCGAATGGCATCTTCAACAAATTATGATTTTCATAAAAGTTATTTTCACCTTTTAAGCAATTTCAGCTAACTTTTCTTCAACTGTTCCCAATTTAGTGGATGCATAAAGTCAGTTCCACTACATTAGTTTTGACCGCAAAATGTCAACAGTATATCATTATATTTTTGTTAACCTAAATAAAACGTTTCATTAAAAAGATAGTTTACCAAAAAATAGATAGATAGTTTGAAGAATGTGGGTAAACAAACAGTTTCTGGTCCCCATTGACTTCCATAGTATTTTTTATATACTATGGAAGTCAGTGGGGTCCATCAACTGTTTGGTTACCAATATTCTTCAAAATATTTTTCTTTTGTGTTCAGCAGAAGAGAGAAATTCATACAGGTTTGGAACAACTTGAGGGTGAGTAAATGATGACAATTTTCATTTTCATTTTCATGGATGAACTATCTCTTTAAATGTTTGACTTGAGAAGGTCACTTTTGCTTCCTTTTTTAAAAACAATTACTTGACTTCTAATCATTTGGGTTAATCCCCTTATTCCTATCAAATAGTTCTTGATTTGAACCTGTTTAATGTGCATTTTGAGATTTGAGAATGCTGCATGTATGCAAGTTAATGTATAACATGTTTAAGCAAATGCTGCTTTATTGCTGCTCAGAGTAAAAGCAAGACAAAAGGGCACAAAATTATTTTTATACAACTATTGAATGTCACTTGTCAAACTGAACTGTTTTGCATCATCACTGAAGTGCATCAGTAAATGAAACCTGTCCTACAGAGAATCAAAGAGAATTAAAGTGTGTAATATTGCTCACCAGAGATGTTGAATGTGATCCAGATGGACTGCTACTGGTTGAAAGTTAAATATTTCTTTCTTCTCTCTCTAAAGTTTTCAGCGTCTGTATGGGAGAGAAGATTTCAGTTTAATGGAGCGACTGCGTTGTGTACCTGTGACACGGTTTAGGCCTGCCAAACTTCTGTGACAGAGTGTGACCTCGTTCACCAATGAGGATTTTTATTCCGTCTGCTTCCTGCTGCTTTGATTGGCTTTCATGGCAGGTATTACTGGGTATTTGCATACTGTAAAAAGGTACTGTTGTAGCAAGTCACTTTCACTATGAACACACTATCAGTCTCTCTCGCCCACACACTCACCCACATGCTTCAGCAATCCTGCCAGTAATTAATCTATTGATGTTTAACAAGAACTGAACTATCCAGTTGTAGTTTTTGTTTTTACATTATTTTCTTGTTTTGGGTCATAGGCTATAAGACTAAAATTATTCTTTGTTATGAAATAGGATCCACATATAGCTACAGACAGCTTTAATCATATATATAAATATATATGTATATGTATATGTGTGTGTGTATATATATATATATATATATATATATATATATATATATATATATATATATATATACACACACACACACACTTGCCACTTTATTAGGTTCACCTGTTCAACTGCTCATTAACATAAATATCTAATCAGCCAATCACATGGCAGCAAATCAATGCATTTAAGTCTTGTTCAGATCGTCAGTCCAAATCCGATTTTTGTGCATATTTAGCAAGTGTGAACTGCCAAAAAAACAAAAAACAATCTTACAAACAACAATTTTACAAATATCCTGGAAATCAAAAGAGAGCCATGGGACACACAAATCTGATCTGAACAGGTGCTAGCAATGTGTACCTAATAAATTGGCTGGTGATTTTATAATATATTAGTGCTATCAAATCGATTAATTGCAATTAATCGCATCTAACATAAAAGTTTGTGTGTGTGTGTGTGTATATATATATATATAATATTATATTTAGATGTGATTAATCGATTTGACATCACTATAATATGTATATATATATATATATAAAACTTTTATTTCTAATAAAAACATTTAAAAAAAACTAGCAACTATTTAGTCAAATACATAAATTACAATTAATTTTAAAGTTAAACACAGGGGAAAGAAGGACAACATCAATGTAGTAATAATTAATCTCAAAATAGTAAATCTAAATACTATTGAGAATCTTCTATCAGACCCATCATTAACTTCTTACACCTAGACAACCTGTTAGCATAAGACAAAACAACCTCCTCACATTTCAAACACCATTGTCTAACAAAACATGATCAAAAACAAGCCGCATGCCTCCTGATCTCAGTTCCATATGATCGAGTTGAACATGCTGAGTCCTTGATCTGAGGTCTGAACGTTCACTGACATACACAGAAACAGCAGGCCGTGAGCGCTCAGGTTAGCGGGTAGCTTTATGCCTTTGATTAAAGAGACTCTGAAGCTTTAAGACATATAATGGGTAAATCACAGAGGAACTCTGCTTCACTCTGACTCAACCATATGTGCTGGATATTATGCACATCTGTGGCCTCACACACTTCGGCCAATGCAACATCTGCACACTAGCTCTGCCAAAGCAAAGCACGAGAAGATTTGCGGTCACAGTTTGAGACATATAGCTAACAAACATGTTTGCATTGTGTGGAGTCTGTTGAGATGCTTTTATGAATGGAAAAGCTTTGAATAAAATAAAATAAAATAAATATAAATTTAATAGGATATGAACAGTATTATTTATTTTAATATTATTTATATTCTATTTTTGTCTTTATTAGCTTTTATTTTAATATTTTTAGTTTTGATTTTAATTTAGTTTTTAGTAATTTTGTCATGTGCTTTTGTCAGTTTTAATAGTTTTAGTAGGCTATAAATAGCTTTTTTACGGAAGCCCTGAAAAAAAAGAAAACGTATCTTTTGTCTTATCTATGTTATTTTAACATAAGTCGTTATTTCAACATAAGTCGTTATTTCGACATAAGTCGTTATTTCGACATAATAAGTCGTTATTTCGACATAATAAGCCGTTATTTCAACATATCTCGTTATTTCAACATAATATCTCGTTATTTCGACATAATATCTCGTTACTTCAACATAAGTCGATATTTTAAATAGAGAAGAGCGAGCTTGACAAAAGGCGGATTCGAACCCACGGCGATCGCGGTAAAAACTAGGACTGCAAGCCTTACTCACTACTGTTGCGCCACTGAAGACGTTGAAATCCATGTGTCATTTATTAAACTTGATATATAATAACGAGTTATATTGAAATAATGACTTAATATCTCGAAATAACGACTTATGTCGAAATAACGAGATACGTTGAAATAAATTATTTTGTTGAATTTCACGCGTCATTTATTAAACTTGATATATAATAACGAGTCAGTTTTTGTTGAAATAATTTAATATCTCGAAATAATGACTTATGTCGAAATAACGAGATATGTTGAAATAAATTATTTTGTTGAAATAATGAGATATGTCGAAATAACGACTTAATATCTCGAAATAATGACTTGTGTCAAAATAACGACTTATTATGTTGAAATAACGAGATAAGTTTTCCTTTTTTTCCCTTCCCACCATAAGTTTTCTTTCTTCCCCCCCACCATGCGGTTCAGGGCTTCAGTACGTTTAAAACTTTGTTTAATTTATAATTTTTTATTTATTTTTTACATTTTATTTCAGTTAGTTGCCAAACAAAGCGACAAGTTTCTTCGTCTAATATTTATATTTCATTTTATTTCAGCTTTACTTTAAATAAAGATTTTTTGTAAACAGATTTTGGTTTGGTTAATGATAACACCACTGGATATGAAATATGAAATATGTCTTTTTTATTGTACTTTATTTCTGTAAGATATGAATAAAGTAAAAGCAAGTGAAAAGGAAAATTCATCTCAAAATAGTAAAAACAAATCGTATCTCTGAATACGTTGTGCCATCTTATTACCTTTAACTACCTATTTTGATTTACTGAATTGTCTACATTTCACTTGAACCATTTGAAAGACTCTGAGCTGAAAGTCTTCTCAAAGTGAATTGTTTTCGTTTTATTTCATTGTATTGTTTCAAACCCTGTCAAGATTAAATTAAGATCTAATCTAATGTAGCAAGGCTTAGATTTAAGATCAGTATTTAAGCTGAGTCATGAGGAGCCGTTGCCAGAAAACCCGTTTTGAAAGCAAAACGTCTGTGAAGAAGGGCTACAGCTCACGCACTCATTACAGACGAGAAATTCTTCTTTCCTTCCTTCCCTTCATTTTCCCCGATCCCTTCATTAGGCTCTCATCAGCACGTTCAAAGCTGTCATCTTTAATATTTCACACGAGGTGGAGAAAGAGACAGAGAAAAGAAAGAGAGTGGATGATTTTATTAGGGTCAATTACAGCTACAAATGACAATTTCTCGGGCTAAATTGCAATTTTACGTCCTTTTTGTGAGAGAACAATGACTATGTAATTAGAGTAATGAGCACCGCATCAGCCGAATGATTTGTGCTGAATGAAGGGATTCTTGTGTGTGTGTGTGTGTGTGTGTGTGTGTGTGTGAATAAGCACGTGTGTGTTCCACACTTGTCTATTTGTTGAACATTGCACGTGATGGGTCGAGTAATTACACATAATGTCTAATTACACCAGTTGAACTGGAGAGTCCTATGTTGCGGTGTGTTATGACCGTATGTATCTGAATTCCCTCCTCCTCCGCAACTGCAGTTTGGGAGGAGTGGGCCAATGAGCATGCAGTTCTTCTCCAGGCCACTTGATGGCACTGTGAGCTCACTAAAGTGACACCACATGGCTGGAACAGCACAAGTGCTTGTTTAAAATATGAAAGCTGTCTTTAAACCACTACTCGGCATGTAGTTTTTCATTTGAGATATATATTTTTAATTTCACTTGTTTTTACTTTGCAAGATTTACAATACAAAGACTTGCCATTCTGTGAACTGACCTGTGAGAATGGTAAATGGTAGAAAATGATTTTCTCATGTAAGTGAGATTGCACATATTTTAGAAACAAAACAGAGAATAACCCCCCCCAAAAAAGAAGAAGATTTGTTATGTGCAAAACTTAACCACAATGATTCAGTGGTGTGTGGGTGGTCTCCAGTGTGGTTTTGTGTGGTTGCTTATAGAGGCCCAAATCACAAAGAGCCCAATGCCAACTTTCTATACTATTGTTCCCTAGATATGAATCTATCTGGGTTTTTGCAGGGATGCATGATATATCAATACCATATCTGTCGAGTTAATAAATAATTGACAGTACATTAAATTGTATTAAACTTGTAAACAGTAGTACTAAATTATTTAAAAATAAAATATTAAATGAATATATTATTATTATTAATTCTCAAGAAATCTCAAATAAAATCATTTTTATTTAGACAATAGAATATACTTTTACTGTTCACCACAAATAATTATTGCTTTATTGGTGTCAGTAGACTTTTAATATGATCCATGCCACATGGTGCATCCCTAAATTTCTTTGCCCGTTTAATCATCCTCAAGGTCAAAATCGCAAGTCTAATCACTTAGAAACATAATAGCACATCATTTCTCAACAATCTGCATGATTTGAAGTTTGTAGTGTGCTAGTTATGTATTACATTTTTAAAACTTAAAGGGATAGTTTGCCCAAAAATGAAAAATCTGTTATGGTTTACTCACTCTCAAGTTGTTCCAAACCTGTATAAATTTCTTTGTTCGGTTGAATACAAAGGAAGACGTTTTGAAGAATGTGTGTAACCAAACAGTTGATGGACCCCATTGACTTCCATAGTATTTTTCTCTCTCCATATTATGGAAGTCAATGGTGCCCCACAACTGTTTGGTTACAAACATTCTTCAAAATATCTTCCTTTAAGTTCAAAAGAACAAAGAAATTTATACAGGTTTGGAACTACTTAAAGGATTAGTTCACTTCAGAATTCAAATTTCCTGATAATTTACTCACCCCCATCATGTCATCCAAGATGTTTATGTCTTTCTTTCTTCAGTCGAAAAGAAATTAAGGTTTTTGAGGAAAACATTCCAGGATTTTTCTCCATATAGTGGACTTCACTGGGGTACAATGGGTTGAAGGTCCAAATTGCAGTTTCAGTGCAGCTTCAAAGGGCTCTACATGATCCCAGACAAGGAATTAGAGTCTAGCAAAACGTATTTATATACTTTTTAATCACAAATGCTCGTTTTGCACTGCGCCACACCACGCATTACGTAATCATGTTGGAAAGGTCACGCGTGACATAGGCGGAAGTACCGATCCAGTGTCTACAAAGCAAACGTGCAAAGACTAAGTCAAACGGCCTTTACAAAAAAAAAGTAAAACAACAATGTAGGACGATTTTGAAGTTGGAGGAGAAAATGTGATGGAGTTTTTCGCCCTACCGTGGTACTTCTGCCGTGACCTTTCCAACATGATTACGTAATGCGTGGCGCATCGCAGAGCTAGTGCAAGATGAGCATTTGTGGTTAAAAAGGGACTACAGGGGCTGGTAGGGACTACAACGAGCTTCTTCCTGGATTAGTGACATTACTAACCCTAAAATTTACATAAACCCTGCCTCCGGGAACATGCAACAAAGGGGGCGAGGCCATGTTGGGCTGCTTTAGAGAAGAGGAAGAGTTGTTGTAGTAGTGTTGTTACCATGCCGTCATTTTACACCAGGCTGCTTCACAAACGAGGGTCAATTCAACGCTGGATTTGCACAAAATTAACATGACGGCACATGTTAGTCGATGAGTTGAATCAACTCCACAGCAACTACATAAATTTATCCACTAACCATTCAGAAATGTCCAGTTGAATTCTAAAAGTTGTAACTTCTTCCTGAGTCTCTCCATCAGTGTCCGACTCCGGTTTTAACAACGTAAGGCTGAACACTGTTACTGACAATCCTCATTTTGGCAGCGTGAGATTCTCCACCTTTGTTGTTGTTGTTGAGCAACCGAAGCGCGAGCTGTTTAAGCTCCGCCCTCTTTTGGAAAGCGGGCTTGAGCAGCAGCTCATTTGCACTTAAAGGGACACACACAAAAATGGTGTGTTTTTGCTCACACCCAAATAGGGGCAAATTTGACAAGCTATAATAAATGATCTGTGGGGTATTTTGAGCTGAAACTTCACAGGCACATTCTAGGGACACCAGAGACTTATATTACTCCTAGTAAAAGGGGCATTATAGGTCCCCTTTAAAGTTCCCAAATCACAAAAGTATAAGTGCTAAATATAGAAAAGCTTCGGTTTAAGTACCTCGTGATCTCTGTTCTGAACAAGCCTTTTTTGCAGCCCACCTGCAAGTGTGTGTTGTTGAATTAGCAATGCTCTCTATAGAACCATAAGCCCCTGTTATCTGTTACATGCCTGGCAGCCTGCAGGCTATGGCCCAAGCAAGTCTCCTGTGACCGGCATCTGCTGTCCAGCACTGCCCTCTAAAATCAGGACCGCCATGGATTTCTCTGGCTCTGCTTGGACAGAGGGGCTCGGGGAACCCAAGCTTCTGATTGGCTGGACATCGGTAGAGAGGCTTAAATTGGACAACAGAGGCCGAAGCTCTTCTGGAATGATAGCTGCACTAAAAGCCATAGGGTGTGCTAAGGTTGTAAATACACAGACAGAGTCACAGATGGGTAAATCACACAAACACACACACACACTCAACGTTTCAAGTCATTTTGGTGCGCTGCCCACATTCAGTTCGGGAAGTCACGAGTTTTTACGCAAGAACGTCGACAGGCTTTTGCAACAATTATAGCGCTCTTTTGTGTCTGTGGAGGGGTTTTGGGGAACAAATTAATTCTGAAAGACTCATTCAGACAGAACAGAACGCCGCTCCAGAGCTCAGCGGAGGGGAAGTGAGCTGTTGGCGCCGACATCCTCTGGCAAACCGAGGGAATAATGATAAAAAATACAAGCGCGCAAACAAACAAGCTAAATCGCGTGATTACACCAACAAAGCAGCGCTTTTAGGTCGAAGGTATCCTTATTGCAGAACATGACGGGGATTATGACTCACTAAAACGCATTCTTCTCACAGGTTCCTTTTTCCCAAAATAAGGTTTAGTCACAGCCAGGGTCACGATGTGCCTTTAATTTCAGTGCTTTACTATTTTAGCATTCGTATACAACACCAGTGACTCATCGCTTTGAGGTGACATGGTTAAATTGAGCAGTAAGTCTATTTCAGTGGCAGGTGTGGGAGCCAGATGCAGCCTTCTCCATATCCTTTGTAGTAGATCTGATTTGAAGTCTATTAGCATCCTTCAACTCTAATCTTAACGTGAGAGACCTTGTTGGGTGCTCAAGCAATATCTATGTTTGTATGCATTTTTGCATGAGTGCATGAGTTTACGGCCTTTGATGAGTAGTCAGCTGACGCTTTTATCTGAAGAGATTCACGACAAATTACAGCGACAAGCCGCCTGGAGCGACCTGAGGTTAAAGGAATAGTTCACACAAATATTTGTAGGCATTGTTTACTTGAAACTATATGTATTACTTTCTTCTGAGAAATGCAAAAATAGATATTTTGAAGAATGTTCAAACTGTTCTTTTACAGGATGAAAGAAAACAGCAAGGCTGTTAAGTGCCAATAAAGACAAAAACGCACTGTAAAAATTGTTATTATGGTAAATAATAATTTAAATTTTGGTCTGTTCCTTATATAAAGCTATCGTGTGTATTGAAAAAAAAATATTTTTTTTAAAAATAGAACAAAATTAAAATAACAACAAAAATAAAAAATAACAAAATAAAAATAAATAAGAATAAACTTTAAAATAAATGGAACTAAATAATTAATTTAACAAATTAAAAAGAATAATAACAAATAGAATAAAATTAAAAGTATAATAAATTAAAAGAATAGCATGACAAATAAAATACAAAAAAATAAAATAATTTAAAAAATGTGAGTTTTGGAGACGTCACTTTTTTTATCAGACATCACAGTGTGATTTCTAGGTTAGTGCACTTATAATAGAGGCTATAACATAAATAGAATAAAATAAAAACATGAATAAAATTAAAATGGAAAAAAAAAAATGTAAAAACAAAATAAAAAGAACAACAACAAAAATATAAAGAATTAAATAAAAAATAAAGAATAACAAAATAAAAAAAAAAAAATCAAAGAATAGCATAACAAATATAAGATAAAAAAAAATAAAATAAAATGAGTTTGAGGTTTGAAGGCGTCACTGTTTATATTAGACATCATAGTGTGATTTCTAGATTAGTGCACTTATGATCTTATGATGGTGTCTATAAAAAAAACTGCCAAGAAAGGATAGAGCAGAGAGGACAGAAAAGAGGACTAGAGTGACACTGACAAAAAGAGAGGGAGAGAGAACGGGTGGACAATTAGCATTCCTATGGTCGTTTGTTTGACTAATTACATGTGAGTGATGTGACATGTGGCTGCTGGGGTTATTAATGGGATTCCTGCTGTTTAATGAACATGTCACACTCCTTTTGTACAAGCAGGAGGAAAGAGACTCCGCTGATGACCAGCAGCTATCAGGCTAGCAGGGGTGTGTTTGTGATCACAGTCTACTGCATTAGACTGCATTGATATACAAAGAAACACTACCAAATGTTAGCTTTTAGGGTTTACATGTTTTCACTTGCCAGATTAAATGCTGCCTGTATATTGCAGAAGTAGTAAGAGCAGTGTGCTATTCTGAACATAGCTAGAGGATTAAGCGAATGAAATTAAATATTAAAAATATTAAAGGAGACATATAATTCCCCTTTCACAAAATGTAATATAAGTCTCTGGTGTCCCCAGAATGTGTCTGTGACGTTTCAGCTCACAGATCATTTATTATAGCTTGATAAATTTGCCCCTATTTGGGTGTGAGCAAAAACACAGCGTTTTTTTGTGTATGTCCCTTTAAATGAAAATGAGCTGCTGCTCCCAGACCCCTTTCCAGAAGAGGGTGGAGCTTTAACAGCTCACGCTTCGGTTGCTCAACAACAACAAAGCTGGAGAATCTCACGCAGCTAAAATGACGATTGTCAGTAACAGTGTTCAGCCTTACATTGTTCAAACCGGAGTCGGACACTGATGGAGAGACTCAGGAAGAATGTACAACTTTTAAAATGCAACTGGACGTTTCTGAATGGTTAGTGGATGAATTTATGTAGTTGCTGTGGATGTGCCGTCAAGTTAATCTTTTGTGCAAATCCCCTTTGCATCGAACTTTGAGCGTCGTAACTTTGCAGATGTTGTTCATGCTCAAACAGTAACATTACACACTAACTAAAGTTTAAAAAGTGAAATCATAATCAACCACCCCTTTAATAAAAAGTATAATAGTATCTCAGTGATACTAAATAACACTAAGTAGGCAGCACACTAGTTTTTGGAAGAGAGCTCTATTCAGCTACAGTCCCTCGTGCAGCTGAATAGATCATCCAGAATTGTGTCAAAATGGAAATAATAATGATCTGTGGGTGTTTTTATTTTGTTTTAGTAGTTAAAAGTCAAGCCTTTCACACACATTTGTTCTTTCCACACACACATGCACAACACAATGGATTTGCGGTCCTCTGTTGAACACAAATAAATTCTCCCCATTGGCTTTTATATGGCGTATAATTGAAACCACTAGAGTTTGATTTTGCCCTTTGAGAGTCATTGTATATTTTCAAGTGAGATGGTCCATATTTATGCGTTCATAAATCTAAACGGTCGCACATGCAGAAAACAAGATCATCACGATGCACAATGAGAGCTCCAATGGCTTTCCGTGAACGTGTCCCATCATGTGTCCTTGTAGATGATCTGCATCTGTAGGCTATTCTTATGGAATAATGATGCTGTCATACAGCACTACAATGATGATAATGCAGATCGCGATAACGATTATGACCAAAATTGCCACGAATGGTGGCTGTCTAAATAAAAAATTATACTGCAATCATGACATTTTGTTTGATGTTGTTTTTACTTTGAAGCCTGCAGTTATGGTGTTTTAAGTTGGATTTATCGATCTCAGCAGTATGCTGATTAGGTTTAGCTTCAGTTCATACATGTAAATCCCCCATGGATTGACTTTTATGAACCCTAACACACACACTCTTACCCAGAATCCCTTGCAACAGCAGGAGGCTTCTCCGGCAGTTATGGGGTGATGTACTTTTTTTGACAAGGGCACTCACAGTTTGCTACTTCTCTTTCAGGTTCAGGAACGCAGTAGAAGCCAGACTTCCAGGAGCTATGAGAGGTGTAGAAAAAAAAGAGATGTTATCACAAAATATAGACTTCAAGCTTCTTAGGTTTTAACATGAAAGATAAATATACCACTCGAGTACAAAAATACTTTTTTGGAGTGTTTCCAACTTAAAGGTGAAGCATGTAATTTTGTGCCACTACTATGGTAAACAATAAAACAGTTTTCACAAATATCCCACTATTTTTGTTATACTTTTAAAAGAAATTTATGATTAAAGGCCGTTCACACCAAGGGAGATAACTATAAAGTTCTAAAAATCGTTCTAAACATAAAAGAATATCAGAGTCTACACTACAAACAATACAGATAGAGGAATATGGTTGGGATCACTTTCAGAACGATTTTTTTTCCACTGACAGCCAATCAGAATCCATTAAAATTTAAAATGGCGGACGACATCGTCGAGGTCCAGAAAAATCCACCACTGTTTGACAAGTCAAACCCCCTTTTCAGGGATACTTTAAAATGTATTAGCAAAACAATCGGTCATACCTTCGGAATAAATGGTGAGAAGTATTAACGAAGATGAGATATTTATGCCAGGCTAGCAAACGTTACATTACGTTACCTCAGGTATCCAGCGCTAGTTTCGTTGTCCTGCTTCCTTTGAAGTTGCAGTAAAAAATTGTTTTTATTCCACTATATTGACAAGTCAGCTAAATTCCCCATTACACCGTGTCCTAACCAGACGCGATGCGATAAGATTAGATTAGAATGATTATGCTAGCTAGATTCACTCGAAACATAGCGTGCTGAGGACATCTGCTGGTCAAAACCGTGTAAATGCAACAAGAACAGCAAAAACATGTTCAATGACATGTACTTTGAAACCGCAGCGCGTGAGCTTAACAGACCTTTATCTTTCATTGGTGCGGACGCAAATATAGTTATCGTTATAGTTTTCTTTATAGTTATCGTTCTTGGTGTGAACGGGCCTTTTAATTCATTCAGTATTTCATTTATGATTAATCTGCTCAAAATGTATGGCGTCATGGTGAATTTGCATAGTGATCTGTGCATTAAAGGGTTAGTTCACCCAAAAATGAAAATAATGTCATTAATTACTCACCCGTAAGACCTTCGTTCATCTTCGGAACACAAATTAAGATATTTTTGATTAAATCCGATGGCTCGAGTCCTGCATAGACAGCAATGGTACTTCCTCTCTCAAGTTCCATAAAGGTATCTTAATATTATAAAGCGACGAGAATATTTTTTTGTGCGGCAAAAAAAAACAAAATAACGACTTTTTAACAATATCTAGTGATGGCCGATTTCATAACACTGCTTCATGAAGCTTCGGAGCTTTACGAATCGAATCAGTGAATCGGAGCGCCAAAGTCACGTGATTTCAGCAGTTTGGCGGTTTGATACGCGATCCGAATCAAAAGACTCATAAGATTCATAACGCTTTGAAGCAGTGTTTTGAAATCGGCCATCACTAGATATTGTTAAAAAGTCGTTTTTGTTTTTTTTGGCGGACAAAAAATATTCTCGTCGCTTTATAATATTAAGATAGAATCACTGAACTCACATGAACTGATTTAAATATGTTTTTAGTACCTTTATGGATCTTGAGAGAGGAAGTAGGCTACCATTGCTGCCTATGCTAAGCCATTGGATTTAATCAAAAATATCTTAATTTGTGTTCCGAAGAGGAACGAAGGTCTTACGGGTGTAGAACGACATGAGAGTGAGTAATAAATGACATTATTTTCATTTTTGGGTGAACTAACCCTTTAATGGTGGGGATTTTTTTTCCGGATCTGTCTGAATCTGTCTTTGACTGATTTATTGATTCGTTCAAAAACACAAATTAATATAGGAGCTAAAAAAGTGACTGACTAAATTCAGCCACAGTCTTTAATAAGAAACTATTAGTTCAGGAAAAAAAAAAAAAAACCAAAAAAAAAAAAAAAAAACAAGTGACTAGCTGAAGATATTGCAGAAATAGTGTATAAGTGTAGTATGATTGAATATTATTCAGACACTGTTTTTATGAGTGTGTCATTGAATAATTCAGTCAGATGATTCATTCAAAAACCCTAATTCATTTAGGAGCGTCGCTACTGTGGGTTGCTGGAGACAAATTGTTCTTTTGCATCTATTTTCATTGTCAGAGCAAAAATATACAAAAACTCACAATATTGTGTTTGAAATGTAAGTAACTTTTTGAATACTGTTTGTAGTTTTGGAACTATTGTAGTACAATTAACCAATAACATACTTGCAAATATGTCATGTGATAATGGTTACGTACAGCTACCATTTTGCCACATTTAATTTACACAGAGCCAAAACCTGAGCTTACCTAAAATCTTAACACTATTCTTTTGTGAGCACTGGTATTTCCTTCAGGAAATGCAAATCTAGTTTAGACTCATCCCTCAGTTTGTAAAAAATGAAAAAGATGCGTATTTACAGTAATCCACTTACAATGTAAGCAAAGCAGGCAAACATGGGAAATAAATCTTTAAAATATGCAACTTTCACACTATTGTAGCACACAGACATTAGGTTGAACCCTTTTAATGAGTGTTGTTTCTGTTCCAGGAAGTGCTTATGGGGATATTTCATGCCTTAAGCAAATGTCAAATAACACTTTGCCTTGTCATCCTCAATTATGGCTCGAAAAGGTTGTGGCAAACCACAGTGCACTTAAACGTGAGTGTGTTTCTTTCCCAGCTGGTGGTCAATGATTCCTTTAACAGATCGCTGAGGGGAAAGGCGACTCACCAAAACAAGCTGCTCTGTCTCTTTTTACAGCTCTTCCTTCGTCCCCTACACCAAACACACACATATCTATTTTACTCTTCATTAGGGGTGAAGAGTAAACTTCATTTCTGCAGCTAATCAAGGAGAAATGAGGAGAGGCGCTGAGGTGAGACAGCAGATATTACCACCGCTGGTTTCCCAGCACTCCCCTCTCGCTCCCTCCACAGGGCTGTTTTACATTCACACCACATCACCTATAGCAGAAGAAGCACTAGTCATGTTATGAGTAAGGTGAACCTCTCTTTCTCTCTCTCACACACACACACACACACACACACACACACAGACAGAATATGAAGGAAATTGGCAATAAAATGCATGAGTGTGTACACACTTAGGTTAAGCAGAGAAACCTCTTCATATCGAGACTTTTTTTTTGCTGTATAGGGTACGGTTCTTTTAAAAATGAAAAGAAAAGGAGGTCTTGATGTTACAGGTTCTTCAGATCAGCATATTGATTCTAGGTATCAATATGTTAACAGAGGAAAAGTAAAGCCCTCCTGGGTTCTTTGAAGTACCAAAACATATTTGGCTTTCTGAAGTTCTTAAGGTTATAAAAGGTTCAGCATCGAAGGAAGTTTCTTGTACAGCATCATAGGAACTTAGAAAAACCTTTTCCATGTTTCCACCAATTTCTGTGATGCCTTAGAAGAAACTTTATATGACTTTATTGCAGGGCCGTAACCACCACAGACATTGAGGGGGACAAGTCTCCCCAATAATTAAAAATGGCCATATTGTCCCCCCCAATTTTTGAAATTATTGGACTGCTCTGTTGCACTCCATTACACAGCGCTCTGTATGGTGTTAGGATGACAAAAAGGTTTAAAGGCTACATTTTTAATGCGGTCTGCCTCAGCGTTAACCAAGTTTGTCAGTGTCAAAATGATTGAGATGGCCAATCAAATCAAAGTAGGCAGGGTTTACTGTTCACAGAAGTAGAGCGTGAATTCCAGCGCGAAGCGTCAGTTTAACGTTCAAAACAATGTTCAAAACATGGTTACGGCCTTGCTTCATTGGAACTTATAAAGATTCTATGGTAACAATGGAGCTTAGAACCCTTATAAGTTCCCATAATGCCATAGAAGAACCATTATAAGTTCCAGTGAAGTCACTGAAGATCCTTTTTGTGGTGCTATAGAACATTTATATGTTCCCATAGAGGAATCATTATATGACATCATATAGGAACTCATAAAAGTTCTTCTATAGCTTTGTGGGAAATTATTAAGGTTCTGTGGCTTCATTGGAGCTTAGAACCTTTAGAGGAACCTTGTTAAGTTCCTCTGGTTCAGTGGTTCTCAAACTTTTTTGGTAAGGCCCTTTTAAATACCCCCCCCTTTGGTTCTTTGTTCTATGGCTTCACTGGAGCTTAGAACCTTTATAAGTTCCAATGAAGCCATAGAAGAACCTTTTTAAGTTCCAACAATAGAATAATTATTATATGACATCATAGGAACTTTATAGGTCTATGGTACCAGAGGAACTTATAAAAGGTTATTCTATATGGCCTCATAAGAATGGGAAATTTGAAAGGTTCTATTGCATTAAAGCAACTTTTGAAAGTTCTTCTATAACATCAAACTATATATCTCTTTTCAAGACCTTTATTTTTATATGTCTGGTAAAGTTTCTGTGAGTGCAGCAAACTAAAACTCACATCTTCTCTTTCAAATGCACCAAATAAATTACCATGATGTTTTCAAATAGTTCATTTTCAGATGCAAGAACACTCAGTTGCTTTTCATCATCAAAACCTCTGAGCTTGAGGGAGGCGAGCAGGGCTCTCGAGCTTTGTTTATACTGCAGTATACTTTGATCACGCGGCTTTGTTTGGGTTGATTGCGCTGGTGAGGGCAGATCCCACAGAGATGTATCTGCTCCATGGGGCTAAAGGAGAAAAGACACAGTGCTGGACTGACCGGATAACAGAAACACATTAATTGTCCGGGTTCTGCTGGCTGTGGGGGTTTTATAGATCTGAGTTTAAGAGGAAAAGTAATTTCAGTACTGAGGTGAGCCACACACCATGTGGTGCTGTGAAAACATGTTCATACTCTGTTTCTTACCATTGTTATGTGGTATTCTCTCTTTGTTCCCACTCTTTCGCCACCTCTATCCATCATACATTCATTGCTGCCTTTCTCTCTTCCTTTTTCTTCTGTGTTTTTTTTTCCCTGGCAGCAATTCCAATGATGCAACTAAAAAAGCAGATTGGCGTAACATTAGATAATTATCCAAAAACTTTGAAAGGGAGAAACAGAGAGCTGGACTGTTTAGAAAGACAAAATTGGAGAGTTTTGAAGTTCGATTAATGAGAACCTCTCATAGGCCCTGTTTACATCTGGTATCATCATGCATTTTGGTCGATCGGATCACAAGTGGACGACGCTAAATAGTGTAAAACGTTTTGAGCTTGTCCACTTTCGACCACTTCCAGAGGTAGTTGAAAACAAATTGCTTTCATAGTGTAGACGCTCATGTGGTCGAATGAGTTCAAACAGACACAAAACACAGTCTACTCTCCGTCTACTGACTTAATGTGTAAACATTATGGGAAGGGCGCTAGCCAGACTGGATTTAAACTTTGTTGTCTGAAGACCCAAGTTTGGTTTTAAGATAAAAAACTTACCAAACACAATGTTCTTCACCATTCCTGGTCCAAAAATGAAAGCTGCTGCTCTCCGTATGTTTTCTGCCATCTCCGTGTGCGTTCATATGTAAATTGTGCGAGCTTATTTTGTCCATTAGATCGAAAGATCTGAAAAAACCCATACATTTACCCGCCCATAGAGCCTCCCCTTGAAGAAATCAGGACAGAAGTGGTCAAAAGTAGACAAAAGATACGGATTAAAACATCAGGTGTAAACGGGTATGTGTCTGCCTCATCTACTTGTGATCCAATCGACCAAAACGCATCTTAATACCAGTGTAAACAGGGCAAAAGATGCACTAGATGCTTTGGTTTTCATGCCAAGATAACATTCACACTATAATAACCCAGCTAGATTTTGATTTCCAGAAAGTTCCCAGAACAGACATCCTAACACTCTATGTTGGTTAGCCTGTAAAAGTTTTGATATTTTGGTAACACTTTACAATAAGGTTCCATTTTTTGGCATTAATTACATTGGTTAACACTGAAAAATATTTCTAAAGCATTTAAAAATCTTAAAGGATTAGTTCACTTTCAAATAAAAATTACCTCGAGCTTTACTCACCCTCAAGCCATCCTAGGTGTATATGACATTCTTCTTTCTGATGAACACAATCTGAGTTATAGTAATAAATATCCTGACGCATCCGAGCTTTATAATGGCAGTGAACAGGACCAACGAGTTTGAAGCTCAAGAAAGTTCCTCCATCCATTATAAACGTACTCCACACGGCTCTGGGGGGTCAGTAAGGGTGTGTTCACACTTGTCATGTTTGGTTCGATTAAAACGAACCCTGGTGCGATTGCTCTGTTAGTGCGGTTCATTGTGAACGCTGATATCCGAACCAAACAAGCGGACCGAGACCGCTGAAAAGATGGGTCTCGGCCCGCTTCCAAACGAACTCTGGTGCGGTTTGAATGACATATGAATGCAACACGGACCAAAGACATGTGAACAAATCAAAAACAGGAAGATGAGAACCTAAAAAGGATAGAATCCTCACGCATATCGTTTTTCTCGTCATGAGTTTGCCCATCACAGGCATCAGACGCGCGTCTCCACGCTGCAGATCATTTGTGTGTGTGTGATGGAGGGATTCCCGCTGCTGTTTTGACTCCTTTACACATTTTATAAGCTCTTTACGAATTCCCAGCTGGCCAAAATACCATCATATGCAGGCTATGCACACAGAACAAGCGCATTTATCTCAGCACACAGCATTGTTTTGGATGTTCGGTAAGTTCTGTCTCAAAACAGGCAATACGTCAAAAAATCCGACCAATCAGGTTGTGAACGTATATCCCTATGCCTTTAGGTTCGGTATCTTTTAGTTAGTTGATAAAATTGCCAATCTGAACGCTAATCGGACCAGGACTAAAAGTTTATTTTTTTTTGGTCCGGACCAAACGAACCGAACTACAAGTGTGAACGCACCCCTTGCCTTCTGATGCGAAGCGATGTGTTTGTGTAAGAAGAATATCCATATTTAACAAGTTATGAAGTAAAATATCGAGCTTCCGCCAGATCGCCTTCTGTATTCAACTTGGGAAGAAAGCGTATCATAAGTTGAATACGGAAGGTGTAGGACGTGGCATAAGCATTTTGAACTGCGAGAGGTGTTACACTTTCTTCCTAAGTTAAATACGGAAGGCGGTCTGGTGGAAGATATATTTTACTTTATAACTAGTTATATGGATATTTTTCTTACAAAAACGCATTGCTTCGCTATATATATATATATATATATATATATATATATATTAATTATACCATAGCCCTAAACCATGCCCTCAGAAACCAAATGGGAAACCTAATATTTTGGAGAAAAACATGATTTGGCCAATATATGAGGCGTTCAAATAGTGAAATCAACTTTAAGTCATTTTTTGACACATTCTGTTATATTTGTGTAGACATTTTCAAAAATTCACAAACCTGTCCACACACATACCATGACACACAAACATTAGCACCTCCTTCACAGCTGCAGCTGCAGGCCTTGAGGCTGATCAACTGTTCTGACCCAACAATGACAGCCTCCTCCCTTCCTCTTTTACCAGATCGCTTCTCGCCTTGTCTCTCCATATCAAATCTCTCTTGTGTGGCCACAGGCTGAAAGAGGTTCAGATGGTTTAAATGCTTCATTATCTTTTATTTTAACGGAGATTAGAGCGAGCCTGCGGTGGAAAGCGCTGCCTGTCGGGTCCGTTCTGCACAGCTTCATTAAACGTCAGCGACTCTCCCCTATAAATATACAACATGCCTGGAGAGGACCAACCAGCAGAGATCGGCCCCTCCTGAATTGTGATGTCGCAATAAAGTTGTAATGGAGGATGACTGACAATGCGATCTCTGCATGGAAAAAAGTCCCATGAAACTTTAAGACAGGTTAAATGTTGTTACTTATCTCAAAAATGTGTGTAGGAGAGATAGATTTCAGTGAATAACAAATTAAATTTATTAATTTTTTGGGTGAACTATCACTTTAAGTATGCATGTGTGTACGCACGCTTAGAGCTCACCAGCAAATCTCAGATATTTTGCTCATTTCCTCTAAAAGGAGCTCTTAGGCTTAAGTCCTGGAAAATCCAAGGAAAGGCGGCAGATCCTTTGGGAGGAATGGAAAATGGATGCGATGAACTGGAGAGATATAGAGAAGGAGATAGGAGAGAGTGAGGAAGTATTTTTTTCGATCAATCATTGCAGAGACATCATCAAAACATACAGCACTTAAAATCACCCTAAACAACAAGTGCTGTCTGATTGGGCTGTGTTAATGCTCGAGCTCTCCTGGGATTTCACCGTAGCACTTCCCACCTGTTTTCCTGTAGTAATGGGTCTTCAAATCAATGGGAAACCAACTGTGAGATGTTGTACACATGTGGAACAAATGCATATCCTATTGCTTTCACTGCACTGCACACATACAGTATCTCTGTTGAATTTACAAAACAAACCAATCATTCAGCAAACATAAAATCTATTGTCAGCTGCAATCCCTGATAGCAGATCTATCTATCGATCTATCGATCGATCTATCGATCGATCTATCTATTTATCAGCCAGGACTGCCACTGGTGCCACCTCTAAAATAAAATAAAATAAAATAATAAAATAATATAAAATAAAATAAAAAAAATATATATTTTTTGTTTTTTAAAATAAAAGATCTATCTATAGCTTGTTTTTAAACAAGGACTGCCACTGGTGCCACCTCTAAAATAAAATAAAATAAAAAATAAAATAATAAAAATAAAATAAAACTGTCCCAGATGAAAGATTGCCATCGTGAAACAATCGTGGCGATTTCTGTGATCGCGGCTCTTAATCGGTGGTCCTATGTCATACATTGAGAGAGGTTCAAAGACGGCCGTTTTCCCGGTCGTGCGACCAAAGATAGCCTACGATCATTTTCTGACAGTGTCAGAAATTCAGCATGATCATCGCACAGTGTATAGAGTACCTCAGAGATGACGTGTTTTTGTAGGCCAACCCGGAAGTTAGCGGCGCACGGGTTCCCTCGATCGAAAGCCTATGCATTTTTCCCATAGACTTTTGGAAAATCGCAAAAAATAAGCTCTGTGTTTAACAAAGGGTTATGACACTTACACGTTTTGTCTATCAAGATAATCTTTACAAGTTAACACAACATTTATACATTTTGAAGCCTAAATAAAGTTGTCAGATATAAAAAGCTAACAATAGGCTAATAACGGACTACAGCACACCATGGTTGCGGATCAACGTCACCACCACCAAGCTTCCTCAAACTTTATTTAAAAACATGCTTGTTGATTATGATCTGCGCTGTGTATGAATATTTGTCCACTTTTTCATGAGAAATGCTGTCCAAATGTCCTGTTTGTCATAATGACGTCTAAAGTCCCCGCCAAAGGAAGCAGTTCCTTTTAGCAATTTGTTAGCAACCGCCGTTTTTAAGACACAATAAAGGTTTAAAAAAATCACAAGCGGGTTATAACTGGTGTGTTTTATGTCATAGATCAAAACGTGAAAATATTTAGAGGCTATGTTAACCACAGACCTTATTTCATGCGATTTAGCAAAAACCCATTAAAAAAACCCATAGACTTTAGTGCGATGGAACCGGAAATACTAAAATGCTAACTCGCTTCCAGGTTTTGCCTACAAAAACACGTCATCCCTGAGGTACTCTATCTGCTGCTACTAACTACGTCTACTGACCAGCCAATAAAAATGCGACATGAAATCAATCGAGATGAAAAATTCTCAACTTTTCAGAATGCCGCAAGTGCACCGCAGGTCATGTGACAAGAACCAACCGATCAGCTTCGGCCTTTCCGTAACAAAACATCGAAATCTCAGCCAAACAGCTGATCATAGCTGTACAGGGTGGTTTTTACATCTCATCTCCATAAATATATCTAGTAGTGAAGCTAATGCAAGGGCTAGAAATCAATTGTGATGTTTTCCAAATACACAATAATTCAGTCAAAAACAAATACTGCTTCAAAATTTCAAAGAAAAATGTCATATGCACATATCAACAAATGATGCTTAAGCCATTATAAAGCATCTGGAATAAAGAACGAGCCCTGGAAAGTGTTTCAGTATTAGGGTACAAGCTGTATCGTTTGGAAATTGTAGGAGGGAGGCTGAGAAAAATGAAGTTTTCTCCCAGCGTGCATGCTGGGATATCCAGCTGTCTGTCAATGCCACATCCTCCCTGTGATTAATGTCCGCGTGCTGTGGGGAAAACCGGGGCGGAAAGCAGAAAGGAACGGCACTATGTCTTTGTCTCCGAACCCGCACGACTGCACATCACCAGGGCTGTTTGTGCACTCTGTATCCTGCACAGATTTCCATACAAAGAACATTGAATGATGATTTTTGAAGGAGCTTTCTGAACTAGATCGTTTCATGGGAGGAAATTACTCTTTGTGGGAAACAGGGCTGGGATCATGGCATAATTATGACCCACAGAGAAGCTCGTAATTGATTAAAATCAGAAACTAAACTAGAAATACCTGGAACGAGACATGTAATCTTGCCACATCTCGTAAGGGAAAGATTCAAAGATCTTCACTTTGTGATGTTTATTTTTGTTTTCTGAAGTGTCAGCACACAAACAAACAGGAACATATGAGCGGTGCATTTTCTTAGCCTTGCTAATCTTTTTCCTAGAAAGGCAGATACGAGCCTATTCAGTGGCATGGATAAAAGCCATGCTTTTGTGTAGCAAGATAACGTGGAGACTGAGCTGACGCGTTATCAGCCTCCTCTGTGGCTATAGCCTTCATTCCTGGGTTCTTACACTTAAGCCGTAGATTCAATGTGTTCATTCACATCTCTTCTCTCCCACCATCATCTCCAATGCAGAGCGGGAAAATAAAGCTCAGTGTTAAAAATGAAAGCCCCTTAGAAAACGTCTCACCAGCCATTTCACTCTGTCTCGGCACAATTGTGAGCGCGGAACGGCGGAAATGAAAACAGACTTGACACAGCACATCACATTTTAAATGCTGAGTCTTTCTACAACTACACTTCTTAAAATGAGCCTGAGTGCAACTAAATAATGGTGAAAAAAACAACAACAACCTAAGGTTTATTTTATTATTGTTTTGTGATTCAGTTTCATTCACCTTCACAGCTTGTACTGGGATTATTCATATGGATTCATTGTTTTGTTTTGTTTTTTACATTGTTGTTGTTGATTTGGTCATAATTTTAGCAGCTTATTTTTTGTACTGCTCAAAAAAACTTGTTTAAACCAGCCTAAGTTGGTTTGCTGTTCTAAGATGGTTGCCCTAGCCTGGCCAAACTGGTGTTTAGCTGGTTTAGCTTTAGAGACCAGCTGGTTTCCCAGCCTGACTGGCTAAAAAGTGTCCAAAACCTTGTTAAAACCAGCCAACCAACCACCTAAGACTATAACACAAGCCTAAGCTGGTTTGCTAGTCTAAGATGGTGTCCCAGCATGGCCAAACTGATGTTTAGCTGGTTTAGCTTGGGTGGCCAGCTGCTTCCCCTGCCTGAACACCTGAAAAGTGCTCAAAACCCCTCTAAAACATGCCAGCCAACCAGCTGGAAGACAACTAAGACTAGAAAACCAGCTTAGGCTGTTTTAAGATGCCTATAAAGGATGCCTATACTTGTGCTTGCCTTGAACAGAAGCATTTCTCACATTCTTGGTCTTAAAGCTAGCTCATTTAAGATGGTAGTTCATTCTGAGAGGTGTTTAGATGGTAGTTCATTCTGAGAGGTGTTTAGATGGTAGTTCATTCTGAGAGTTGTTTAGATGGTAGTTCATTCTGAGTGGTGTTTAGATGGTAGTTCATTCTGAGAGGTGTTTAGATGGTAGTTCATTCAGAGAGGTGTTTAGATGGTAGTTCATTCTGAGCGGTGTTTAGATGGTAGTTCATTCAGAGGTGTTTAGATGGTAGTTCATTCTTTGAGGTGTTTAGATGGTAGTTCATTCAGGGGTGTTTAGATGGTAGTTCATTCAGAGGTGTTTAGATGGTAGTTCATTCTGAGAGGTGTTTAGATGGTAGTTCATTCAGAGGTGTTTAGATGGTAGTTCATTCAGAGGTGTTTAGATGGTGGCTCATTCTGAGTGGTGTTTAGATGGTAGTTCATGAGGTGTTTAGATGATAGTTCAGTCTGAGAGTTGTTTAGATGGTAGTTCATTCTGAGAGGTGTTTAGATGGTAGTTCATTCTGAGAGGTGTTTAGATGATAGTTCATTCTGAGAGGTGTTCAGATGGTAGTTCATTCTGAGAGGTGTTTTGAGAGGACAAGATGTGCTTTATTACACCCATTATTAAGAGTCTCTCTGCTGGAAAAAACAAAACAACAACAACAACAAAAAACAGCTAATACCAGCCTAGGCTGGTTTGCTGGTCTAAGATGGTTTCCCAGCCTGGCCAAACTGGTGTTTAGCTGGTTTAGCTTGGGCAGCCAGCTGATTTCCTAGCCTGACCAACTAAAAGTGCCCAAAACCCTTCTAAAACCAGTCAACAGAATACTAGTTAGCTATAGGACAGGCCAACCCTGTATTTGTGTTTATCTGTCTCAAAACAGAAGCATTTCTCACACTCTTGGTCTTCGAGCTAGCTCATATAAAGGAGTCCTGGAGCTCAGGCTCTCCCTGTGGCCTCTCTCTAGGCCCAAAAGGAGGATATGTAATATTATTAGTGGGCATCTGGAAAGGTTACCTCGTTAGAGAGATGGAGAGAAATTTAATTCAGGAAAGCTGTGTTATTAGCACAAAAGCCAGCCACTAAAGGGCATAGCAAAGTCCCTTTGGGGCCAATAGAAAGTACCTTATGACTTTTATAGGGTTCAG
Source organism: Ctenopharyngodon idella (assembly GCF_019924925.1). NCBI lineage: Eukaryota > Metazoa > Chordata > Actinopteri > Cypriniformes > Xenocyprididae > Ctenopharyngodon > Ctenopharyngodon idella. The sequence continues at coordinate 10,510,257 of NC_067243.1, read as the reverse complement.
ATGATCAGAATGTTCCAGAATTGTATGTATGGCTCTGTGTTTAGCAAGCGCATGTGGCTAACGTGTTAGCATAATAAAACCGGCAAGAACTGTGCTAGTTTCCTTTTTTTTAGGCAATTTCTGATAGTTAGCATTTAATATCAGCAATTCAGGTAACAAAAATAACAATAAACTTGATGCTATAATCTTAATTTATGCTACAACAGTTGTTTCAGCAGTAGGGAAGACCGGGGCAAGTTGTCACACTGTTTAGTGTTTACTCTAGTAAATATTTCTCAGGATAAGTTTGTTTCAAAGAAAAAAAAGTATAACATTTGTAGTGTTTACCTCTGTTCAAATGTTTGGGGTCAGTAAGATTTTAAAATGTAGTAAAATACAGTAAATTTAGTAAAATACAGTAAAAACAGTGAAGTATTACTACAATTTAAAAGAACTGTTTTCTATTGTAAAATATTTTAAAATGTAATGTATTCCTGTGATAGCAAAGCTGAATTTTCAGAATTTTCACAATCAATTAATAAACAACAAAAATGATCTAAATATAAACTTGCTATGAACTTACTGAGTCATTTTATGTTATATCAAGAAAGTGAGCAATTGTAGATGTCCTAATGTTCCTGCAAACTGACCCAGGATCATGACTGGAAAAAAAGACTCCTTTTCCCCTCATCTCTCTGTGGCGGAAAGCATTTGCATATGCAAACAGCTCTGATATCAGCTGTGTAATCTAACAGTGCACACTGAGCCAGAATTCAGCGTTTGATGACATGTTTTAGTGTTATGCTTTACCACAGACGATTTAATGGTACCTACAGCCTTTTTTACCAACACCTACCAACCACTCCGATACTTGATCGGGTTGCTGTGGAGATGGTTCTATCATCATAGAGATGATGTTATCACCGTGGCAATGGTGCTATCTGTGGTGCCTATCTCTCTCGGTGGCTCCTGGTAATCAAATGAAAAATATGTGCTCTGTGGAGCTTTGTGAGATTAAGCTTTAAATGAAAGAAGAGTTTTAGAGCAGGGTGGAGAGAGAGCCGGGGGGACAGCATATAGATTACGAAACCTCTGATCAGGTATAAAGAGATGTGCATTCATGTAAACACACACGTAAACACAGAGAGTGGGGTCCACAATGAAAATCTAGGATTCAGGATCAGATTTAAAATACATAGTTTAGGATTATGAACATTTTAAAATAAAGAAAAATTTTGGTAACATTTTACTTGAAGCCTTTATGTATAATGCATTATACAAGTATTTTTAATGCATTAATTATGCCTTGTAATGTTATAATACAGTTATTTATTCATTGAACACACCTTTAGAAAATATAATGCATTAAAACACATGACAAACAACTAATTTCAGATGTAACAAGGAATCTGAAATATTTAGGTCACTAATCAAATAAATAAATAATGTTTATTTATAAAGCGTCTTTCCAAGTTCAAGTTTGCTGTACAGAGGTTTAATATTATCAAAATATTTTTTTTCTGAAAATAGAATTTTTCATAAAATTATTCCCCCCCCTTAAATTATATCATTATTCAATTATGTCATATTCATTATTTAGTCACATTTACTCTGAGTAAAATGGCATCTAATTTTAGTCTACAAAAATGAAACTGTGATTGTTGAAGAAATAAAAAAAATGTAACAAATATTTAAACTGCAATTTCAGTAATGATTTTTTGAAAGATTAAAACTGCTACAGACAGTCAAATTTCCTTCCATAATTTGTAATTATATATTTTTTTAAATGAAAAAAACTTAAAAAATCTTTTGGACCTCATATTCATGCACTGTAAACCCTGATACTCCAAAAAATTAATTGGTTTGAGTAGGGCAAACTCAAATTAAACAAATTTGTTCAATCGAATTAACTTTTATGAGTATGTAGAACATCTTTTTCTTTTGAGTTGACGAAACTGACACATTTTAAGTAATCTGAATTGTTTAATTTGTTTTAAGTTTTATGAACTTGTTTCTTTTAATTTAGACAAACTTTAATTTACCCGAAACTGGGCTGGGATTTCTATTTCCCAGCATGCTTTGCCATGACACTGGAAAGGGAAAATAACTACTAAAATGAAGTGTTATACAATGTTTTTTTTTTTTTTTTTTTTTTTTTTTTTTGTGCAAGATAGGGGATTTAGTAGTGTTTAATGCTTTGCTATCCCAATTTAGAAGAGTTTCTGTTAAGTGTTTTTTTTTTGTTTGTTTTTTTTTTTTTTGGTGTGTGTGTGTGTGGGGGGGGTTTGGGTTATTATCATCATGGTTACGAGTGGAGCATGGGATTAGTTTGAGAACAGGGTATCATAAATGTTTTTATTTACGTACTCTTTCAGCAAATGCTATGCTAATGTTATCAAAGCATTGTTACCAATTAGCATTTGCTGAATTAGCTTATTATAGCTAGCTAAATTTCCACTACTAAAAATTTAAGTTGAGTTTACGTGATAATTTTAAGTTAAATTGAAATCTGCCAGTTCTGATTAAATAAAGGATTAGTTCACTTTCAAATGAAAATTAGCCCAAGCTTTACTCACCCTCAAGCCATCCTAGGTGTATATGACTTTCTTCTTTTTGATGGACACAATCGGAGAAATATTAAATATCCTGACGCATCCGAGCTTTATAATGGAACAGGGGTCACGAGTATGAGCTGAAGAAAGTGTCTCCATCCACATCCATTCATCATAAATGTACTTCGTATGTTGAATACAGAAGGCGGTCTAGCGGAAGCTAGATATTTTACTTCATAACTTGTTAAATATGGATATTTTTTTTTTTACACAAATCACTTTGCTTCAGAAGGCCTTTGTTAACCCCGCCGGAGCCGTGTGGAGCACAAGTTTATGATGGATGGATGTGGATGGAAGCACTTTCTTCAGCTCATACTGGTGATCCCTGTTCACTGCCATTATAAAGCTTGGATGCGTCAAGATATTTATTAATATTTCTCTGATTGTGTTCATCAGAAAGAAGAAAGTCATATACACCTAGGATGGCTTGAGGGTGAGTAAAGCTTGGGCTAATTTTCATTTTAAAGTGAACTAATCCTTTAAACTTTACATTTTTTAACTTAAAAAATTTGATGTAACTGATTACCTCAAATTTTTTGAGTTTTGCCTACTTATTCGGGTTTACAGTGTGTATAGACACTCATTGTATCATGCAACTCTCTCTCTCTCTCTCTCTCTCTCTCTCTCTCTCTCTCTCACACACACACACACACACACACACACACATCATTCAATTACTGGAATCTCAGTCTATACCGCCTGAACGCAACTGCAAACACACTCTCTCTCGCACACTCCTGCACAAGCAAGCCATCAATAAAATTAGCACGGAGGGCTGCAACATTGTTTACGACCTTCAAAATGACATTGCAGGCCTCGTCTGACTGCATTCCTCGTGCACAACACCGTAAATCTGAGCCCATCTTTGCTATTATAAACCAAGCCTAGTTGCGGTCATGATGAACGTAAAGTGTGGAGCTCTGCTATATACCTGCACTTCAGATTCATTTCAATTACATTAGCTGCTCGGCTTTCATTTAAAACACACCCCCACCTCCTTATCACTCCTATTACAAACACAGATGGACGGCTAAATAAATGATCATTGTACGAGCACAAAAGGATGAGCGTCGCTGTAAACATTATGATTGATGCAGGCTGGGTGTTATGTATCTAATATAAGAGAGTCTGTAATTAGGAATCAGGACATGTCTGGTATTATGTCAGTGTGTGTTTTATCTTCCTGTATCTGTTCCTGCATTGTTAAATTCTACTGGGACTTATTGACATTATTGTGTAACATCCATTAATCAAATAGTGCCTATTTGCACCGCATCTGAATTTTTGGCAGGAAAAACAAGCACAAAACAACCATTATCTTTAAGTGGGTGTCAGTGGCTGTCTTATAGATTCACACAAGTGTAAGATGTGTTAGCTTAGTGATACAGTTTTTGTTTAACATGCAAGGACACTTGGGTTCAAAACCCAGCCTGATACATAAATTATTTTAAACCAACTTACTAAATATACTGAATGTACCTTATGCTCTAAACATGACATGAAATTGGTGTCCATCCACACAAAAACATATTACGAAGAGAAGATAAAAAAGCTGATTTTGTCTTGTATATAGACCTCTCATGAATACTTCAGATCAGTGGGGCTGGGATCCACTAGGGGGCATCAGAACGCTTTCAAGGGGGCCGCAGTATGGCTTAAAGGGATAGTTCACCCAAAAATGAAAATTATCCTATGATTTACTCACCCTCAAGCCATCCTAGGTATATATGATTATCTTCTTTCAGACGAACACAATCGGAGATATATTTAAAAATATCCTTCCAAAAATAAACATCCATCCACCATAAATATAATCCATATGGCTCCAGAAGGTTAATAAAGGCCTTCTGAAGTGAAGCGATGGGTTTTTGTAAGAAAAAAAATCCATATTTAAAACTTTATAATGTAAAATAACTAGCTTCCGCCAGACGACCGTACACATACTGCGCAAGTCGATTTGCGCCAAAATGAGTAACCCTTCACACGAAGTATGATGCAGAATGTAGGAGTAGCGGATGAGCTTAGGCGCTTCTTGCGATTTAAACTCGTTTTAGACTTCTGATTTGTGACTGGTGTTTTATTTTGCTCTATCCTCTGCGCTTCTGCATTCGTCATTGCGTCATGCGTCGGGTCAGAGTTCACTCTTCCGCCTCAAATCGATGCGTACGCCCATCTGCCGGAAGCTAGTTATTTTACTTTATAAAGTTATAAATATGGATATTTTTCTTACAAAAGCCCATCGATTCATTTCAGAAGGCCTTTATTAACCAACTTGGGCCGTATGGATTATATTTATGATGGATGGATGCATTTATTTTGGGCTTCAAAACACGCTCCCCCGTTCACTACCATTATAAATCTTTGGAGAGACAGGATATTTTTTAAATCTATCTCCGATTGTGTTCGTCTGAAAGAAGATAGTCATATACACATAAGATGGCTTGAGGGTGAGTAAATCATGGGATAATTTTCATTTTTGGGTGAACTATTCCTTTAAAATAAGAAGAAACACCTTTAAATAAGCTAAAACATCTAAAAATCAAGATTCAAAGTGACATTGTATTTTTTATTTCAGTTAGTTCCCTCAACAACTGTGATTTTTATTTAAAGTCCCAAGACCCCAAACCTTCAAACAGTAGTGTACAGTGCTCAGCGTAAATGAGTACACACCCTTTGAAAAGTAACATTTTAAACAATATCTCAATGAACACAAAAACAATTTCCAAAAGACTAAGTTTAATATAACATCTGTTTAACTTATAACATGAAAGTAAGGTTAATAATATAACTTAGATTACACATTTTTCAGTTTTACTCAAATTAGGGTGATGCAAAAATGAGTACACCCCACAACAAAAACTACTACATCTAGTACTTTGTATGGCCTCCATGATTTTTAATAACAACACCAAGTCTTCTAGGCATGGACTGAACAAGTTGGCGACATTTTGCAACATCTATCTTTTTCCATTCTTCAAGAATGACCTCTTTTAGATACTGGATGCTGGATGGAGAGTGATGCTCAACTTGTCTCTTCAGAATTCCCCATAGGTGTTTGATTGGGTTCAGATCAGGAGCCACTGAATCACTTTCACCCTGTTCTTCTTCAGAAATCCAACAGTGGCCTTAGATGTGTGTTTAGGATCATTGTCATGTTGGAAAAGTGCACAACAACCAGGGGCACGGAGTGATGGTAGCGTCTTCTCTTTCAGTATAGAGCAGTACATCTGTGAATTCATGATGCCATCAATGAAAAGCAGCTCCCCAACACCAGCAGCACTCACGCAGCCCCACATAAGGACACTGCCACCACCATGTTTTACTGTAGGCACCATGCATTTTTCTTTGTATTCCTCACCTTTGCGACGCCATACAGTTTTGAAGCCATCAGTTCCAAAAACATTTATCTTGGTCTCATCACTCCAGAGTATAGAGTCCCAGTAGTCTTCATCTTTGTCAGCACGGGCCCTGGCAAACTCTAGGCGGGTTTTTTGTGCCTGGGCTTTAGGAGAGGCTTCTTTCGTGGACGGCACCCATGCATGCCATTCCTCTGCAGTGTACGCCGTATTGTGTCACGGGAAATGGTCATCCCCAGTTTGGCTTTCTACTTCTTTAGATAACTGCGGTGAACTTGCATGCCGATTTTCTTCAACCCTTCTCATCAGAAGACGCTCCTGTCGAGGTGTTAACTTCCGTGGACGACCTGGACGTCTCTGTGAGATCGCTGCAGTTCCATCTTTTTTAAATTTTTGTACCACTTTTGCTACAGTATTCTGACTGATAAGTAAAGCTTTTCTGATCTTCTTGTAGCCTTCACCTTTCTGGTGTAAAGAAATTATTTTTGTGACATTTCTCTTCCATGTGGTGCCATTGCTGACAGCATGAAATGGGAAGGGGTTTTAACACCCTTTTATAGTCTGCTGGACACCTGTGTAATGAATAATTAGACTCACCTGTGGTTGAATTCTTGTTAAATTAGACATTTGTAGTCTAAAATTTAGCTTTGCTCCAGAGACTTTCAGTGGGGTGTACTCATTTTTGCATCACCCTAATTTGAGTAAAACCGAAAATGTTGTTCTCCAAGTTATATTATTAACCTTACTTTCATGTTATAAGTTAAACAGATGTTATATAAAACTTAGTCTTGTCAACATTTTGGAAATTGTTTTTGTGTTCATTGAGATATTGTTTAAAATGTTACTTTTCAAGGGGGGTGTACTCATTTACGCTGAGCACTGTATATCCTTAACATTGTGATTAGAAAATATGAGCATTAGCAACCTCTGATGGTGTGTTGTTTAATGACAAAGCATTTCTATTTTTAATTCTGTCCTTGGGAGAATCCTTCCACTGTGTTGTTTACTTGAGCCACACACATTCACACTCTGGATGCATTCACCTCTCACCAAGAGCCTCCCCTGTGGTCAACAGTGTATCCTCGAGTGGTTACTTTCTCTTGTTATTTAAAGAAAACTCACAGCACACACCGAGCCACTGACAACTGCAAGAAAAGGCCATTTGATCTCAGATCCTTGGAGAAAACACATACACAACCATGTTCACACATACTCACCATAACAAGAAGGCGACCGCAGACTTTCATTTGTATCTGAGAGTGCGGATACGGGGGAAACGTCTCAGGATGGGTCCGTCTTGTTGGTCGAGGCGTGTGGTGTCTCCTGTCCGCTGTCACTGGGGGTCAGCGGAAGGTTCTAATTAGGTCCATGGTGGCAGTGACTGTATGATTCTGCTGCTGTGGTCACCTTCAACTCGCAACTGTCATCAAGTAGTCCCACGACAACCTATTAGAAGACACACATGCAGAGACAAGTGGCTTAAACCGTCTGTCACCTATCTGTCGTCATCTCTGTTTCAACCGCTTCAGATGCATTAAAGTCAACATTATTTAAAAGTAAATAGACCTCAATTACTTCTGGTATTATTGTGTGTGATTCATCTGTGCATTGTTTTTCAAATTAAAATAAAAAATTATAACAGATTCAAGTGCGATTTATGCTTAAGACAAGAAAAAAGGATAATGAGCTGAGAAAAGAGGGTTATTAACAAAAACAGTTATTGTAAGGGTAGGTTCATCATTGAAAATTGTATCGTATTTTAACAGCATTATGGTAAAAATGAAACACTATGGCAACAGCTTTCTTACCTGTACACAACGGGGAATTGCTTCGGGGAGCTGGGTGGAAGTGACAGAAGGGCGGTTTCTTTCAGTTTTCCCCCTCTGTTTGGCCTAAAACACTGTGTTCGTGGTCATCCAGTCTGAAATGTTGACTACAAACACATGTTTTTCAGATATATTCCCTCACGGTATTTTCTCCGTATTCACAATTCTTTGCAGTCTTTAGCCACTGTTTACAATGTGCTGGATCCTTCAGTGGAAACCGAAAGTAACTCACTCCTGCTAAATGTTTACTTTTTGAATTGTTTCACCTGGGAACAATACAAGTCAAAACCATCACGTTTCAAAAGTTTGCTAAGAAGTATTTCCTACTAAATCAAGTCGGTTTTTGGCTCTCGTCAAGTGTATCCATAACAGACTGGTGGGAGTTGCTTTGGATGGCAACATGCCCAATGCATTATGGGTGTTAAAGTTTTCTTACCTATTTGGCAAAAGGGAAGACAACAGCCATTTTTCTCTGTTTTCTCTGGTCAGGGAGCAATATCTTCACTACATTAAAAGCAAACCAACCAACAAACAAAAAAAGACATTATTTTGAAATGAAAGGGTTCACCCAAAAATGAAATTTCTGTCATTAATTACTCACCCGCATGTCGTCCCAAACCTGTAAGACCTTCGTTCATCTTCTGAACACAAATTAAGATATTATTGATGAAATCCGACGGTTTCTGAACTACACATTGGCAGCAACGTCATTGCACCTTTTGAGGTCCAGAAAGGTATTAAAAACATTGTTAAAATAGTCAACGTGACCACAGTGGTTCAACCTTAATGTTATGAAGCAATGAGAATAATTTTAGTGCACAAAAACAAAACAAAAATAACGACTTAATGACAGAAATCTCATTTTTGGGTGAACTAACCCTTGAAGAGATCAAAGCCCAAGCCAAGACACCATAGCAATGTCCAATTTGTGAATGAATCTTTTGAGCTGATTCATTTTAACTTGATTCTTCTGAATCTGATGAATCACTTCATGAATTGCACTGAATGATTCATTTGCGAATTGTATTGGACTCATCCGACAGAGGGGCCATTTACACAACACTATTTTCAACTTGAAAACTTTTTATGCCTTTTGGCCGTTCATTTACACAAAAACAGCGTTTTGGGGGTCTGAAAACACAAACTTTTGAAAACGGGTTTCAAAGTGCAAGTTTTTGAAAACAATACCTTTATCGCCTCTGTGTACAACTACAAAAAAGCTAATTTGTGAAAACGGTGACGTCATGCGCATGTTTTATTTGTGTATTATATGTTTAGTCTATAGGCACAGTGTTTTTTTACCAAGTGACATCGCCACCTACTGGCCTGGCAGCATAATACAGCATTTTTAGTCGTTTTCATGGTAAATGTACCCTGAATCTGTTCTCGAGTCTCCAGATGAATTAAAACAAACCACTGAATTCTTCATGTTTGAATAAGTGATGAAGCAGGAGTAATAAGATACTCAAAATTTGTGTGTGTGTGCGTTAAAACTAAGTTAGCCTACTAATGCAGAATTGTAGTCTTGCTTATTGTAAATGAAACTTAGACATGGCTGTTTACGAATACTGTAAGCAAAAATCGTATAACGGTAAAAAACAGGTTTTTGCCCTTTTTTGACAGCCGTTGTCAGAATAAATGTTAAAATATTTGACATTTTGATTGCAGCCTTTAGGCCCGATAACTATAACGATAACTATACTGTATTTGTGTCCACACCAACGCACAATATAGTTCTGTTTATTATAAGCATGCGCTGCAGTTTTGTCATCTGCGGCTTCAAATGTTCAATCGCTTTAAAGCAGGATTGATTCTGATTGGCTGTCAATGTTTTATCAATCATCAGCTGGAGAAAATAATTGTGAAAGTGATTCCAACGATATTGTTTCTGTGTTGTTATTGTTATAGTTGTGGTGTGGATTCTGCTATTATTTTACATTTAGAACAGTCTTTAAAACTATATTGTTATCATTAGTTATTGACCTTGGTGTGAACCAGCCTTTAAACCGCAAATCTGAGCAGTGTAACATACATAAAATGACGGTGTTTTTCTCCATTTTATCTCATTACTGTCAGGAACATCTTACAAGATATCTCATTTGTCATTTTCTTTTCGAAATTCACACACATACACTGCATCTGACCCTGTAACAATCACGCAGCTGGGAATCGAACAGGATAGGAGCAATTTCCCTAAACAGCCAAAAAGCCCAAATACGGGTCATTATTGCTTAGCGTGATGTGTCATTTTAGACTTGGCGGTAAGTTCGTCAGAGAAAAAGAGTGGAAATCAGGCGGAAAGATTACTTGAAAAGGTTACTCAAGTCAGCCTATCACATTACATTATTAATATGTGACAAATGACATCCATTTTGAAACTTGCATTTCCTTCTGCGACCATTAAATACAGATCTCGACCTCTGTCAATCAAAACGGTGTAAAATTAGGAGGTGAGAGTGTTATGATCACAGGAATCACTTTAAATCACTACAAAGTGGTAGGGATAGTGCAGTGATGCGATAGAAAATTATCATAATATCATACAATTATGTCGTTGTTTTATCACTGTACTTTGAAGAGCGACTGCAGTCCCACCTGAAAGAAAAGCATAGAGAAAATGTGTGTAAATCAGATCAAAAGGCAAACACCCTCATTGGTGGTCTCCATAATTTAGCAGCTATTGCCGGGGTCAGATTTGAGCCGCGAACATGGAGATGCATCTTTAATACAGGCCTTCCACAGAATAATAATGAAGTCAGCCATGAGGAACGTCCATTTGTGTGTCTAAGAGAGAAATATTCAGAGAGATACAGAGACAGCAGAGGATATATTGAGAAAAGGAGACACAAATGGCGGTGGGAGTTTCTCAGAGGGACTTTTGTGATCTGAGCAGGACAGTGAGAGAACAAGCTCTATAGCCCAGCAGAGAGCCCCTTCACACTACTCAAACATTTACAAGTAGGATTTAATGAGGAAAGAGAGGTGTAACTGTGGTACTAGACATTGCTTTCAGAAATAAAATTTCGGTCCCGCTGCTCGTTCCCTTCATATATTATGTAATGGACCTGCTGTACTGTTCTCTAGATTTTGAATACGGGTGCTGAACCCAAGAACTGAGGGGTAGATCACCCCAAAAATAAAATCAAATAATAATATAAGAGATGCCCCTGACCTGACGCATGATGTAATGACACACGCTGAAGCGCAGAGGATAGAGCAAAACAAAACACCGGTCATGAATTTGAAGTCTAAAACAAGAAATTTTAAAGAGAAATGTTGGAGGATATCGATATAAGAGAAGAAGATAACCAGGAGATTTTCTGAGTTTGTCCTAAATTTAGAATATATTTAAAGGGGACATCATGAAAATCTGACTTTTTCCGTGTTTAAGTGCTATAATCGGGTCTCCGGTGCATCTACCAACTCAGAAAACGTGAAAAAGGACAACCCAGTAACTTTGCTTTGGTAAGCCTTTCTCTGCAAGTATGTGAAAAACGAGCCGCTCAGATTTCGCTTCACTTGTGACGTAGGAAGGGGATCTTATTATAATATTACCGCCCCTTAATCTGCACGTTTCCACCCATGGTGCCGCCATTTTGTTTTCGCAAGGGACAACGGTGTACCAGTTCTAAGGCCATGGCAAAAGTTCAAGCAAAGCATGCTAACTGTTCTGTCGTTGGCTGCACAGACGAGCACAGAACTCTATTTAGAGTCTCGTTAACAAGTTCGATTGCTAAAAAAAAGGAGCGTTTCTGTCCTAGCGATATTTTGGAAAAAATATTAGACCATTCACAGCATTTGATAGCAATCATAAATGTTAGCCTGGTGTGTATGGCTTTGTTTGGCAAACAGGTACGCTGGGCGTCCATACGGGTTTTGCACAAAAGAATAACATGATGCCACATGCTAGTCGATGAGTTGAATCAACTCCACAGCAGCTACATAAATTTATCCACTAACCATTCAGAAATATCCAGTTGCATTTTAAAAGTTGTAACTTCTTCCTGAGTCTCTCCATCGGTGTCCGGTTTGAACAATGTAAGGCTGAACACCGTTACTGACAATCGTCATTTTGGCTGCGTGAGATTCTCCAGCTTTGTTGTTGTTGAGCAACTGAAGCGCGAGCTGTTAAAGCTCCACCCTCTTTTGGAAAGCGGGCAGCAGCTCATTTTCATTTAAAGGGACATACACAAAAGCGGTGTGTTTTTGCTCACACCCAAATAGGGGTACATTTGACAAGCTATAATAAATGATCTGTGAGGTATTTTGAGCTGAAACTTCACAGACACATTCTGGGGACAACAGAGTCTTATATTACATCTTGTAAAACGGGCATTATAGGTCCCCTTTAAATGCAAACATGCTTGCTCTGTGAAAATTTTCACACACGGTTTGTGCATTGTATCATCCATTCAATTAAGGAACATAATAAGCCAATGTCATTTTTGTTTTACCAATAAAGAAAACAAAACAGTCTATTAGCAGTTCTGACAAACTCTTGGGGCCAGTTTTGATAATGTAATTCAGTTGTTGCATCAAAGTCGCCTGTTAAAATGTCCACCTTGAGAATATGAGGTTGCCTTGTCCCATTGTGTGCGTTACTACTCAGGCAAACATTAACTGTTCGCTGATGGCAGAAAATTGAGCGTATACCGAGCTCAGTTCCACGCCTCTAGAGCCCCAGATCACTAATCATTTGATGCTGGAAGCAGCCGCTCCCTCTGCCGCAGGAACGAAGGGTCAAACGCATGTTAGAAGCGAGCTGCTTCTTACGCAGGACACGTCCCTCCCCACGTGCCTTGAAGCAGCAGGGGACCCCATCAAGAGCGGGAAGAGAGCAGTAGAGGAGAGGAATGAAATAATTTCATCTCCTGCACTGTAATGCTCCCTCTTAAATCAGCCTGTGAGGAGTGTGCCAAGGCTCAGGGAACGGGAGGGAGGCAAGAAAAGCTGGAAAGAGAGACAACGGTAATATCGGCCCTGCTTTGATGAAAGATCTCAGGCAGTGGACACACAGAAACAGATCTATAAACAAGTGGACGATGGGAATAGGGAGCAGGAGGGAAAGAGAGAGAAAGGGATGGAGAAAAAGCTAGAAGAAGAGATCGAGAATGTGACTGGAGAGATATTTTGTCGGTCGCATTTTTTTTTTCTGCAAGAACATTCTCATTTACATTTATTCATTTATCAGATGCTTTTATCCAAGCGATTACAAATGAGAGACATCACAAGCAATTTGTCAAAAGATCTCAAATTATGTAATTGTGTTTGATAACATTTTAATCCAAAGAATGTTATCAGTACTGCGCAAAGGTCTTGGGCACGTTAGTATTTTCACCAAAAAAGGTTTTAAGCCAGTTATTTATATCTTTTGCTGTAGTGTGTCAGAAGGAAATATCAGTTTACATTTCCAAACATTCTTTTTGCCATTAATTGTAATAATCCAGTGAGATTTTTGTATGCACAAGGAGTCTGACAACAGCCGGTATGCTCCACATGGAGATCCGATCTCACCATCATTGAGTCCATCTGGGATTATATGAAGAAACAGAAAAAAACTGAGACAGACTAAATCAAGAAGAACTGTGGCAAAGTCTTTGATACTTCAAAAAGTTCATAAAGAGATTGTAAAACTAATCCATATGAATCGAGGGGTTTAGTTCAAATTTTCTGAAGAAACACATTCGCTTTATATGCTGAACAGATTTAATTAAGGCTTTTATTCATATAAAAACTTTCATCAACACACACATCAGTTGTGGTAAACGGAAGCTCAAGCGTGTTCGCTTTACGTGCGAGAATCAATGAGGTTCATTCTCGTGTGTTATACAGCACGTTTGAGCTTCCACAAGAACCAATGAAGTTTGTTCTCGAGAGTCAAGCAGGTTCAGTTGACCTGTTTAAGTTTGCTGATCAAAAACTACATAAATATATCCACTAACCATTCAGAAATGTCCAGTTGCATTCTAAAATTTGTAACTTCTTCCTGAGTCTCTTGATCAGTGTCCGACTCGGTTGTGTAAGATTAAACACCACTTTCAGACATTTTGGCTGCGTGAGATTCTCCAGTTTTGTTGTTGTTGAAGCACGAGCTGTTAAAGCTCCACCCTCTTCTGGAAAGCGGCCGGGAGAAGCAGCTCATTTGCATTTAAAGGGATACACATAAAAAGGTGTGTTTTTGCTCACACCCAAATTGGGGCAAATTTAACAAGCTATAATAAATGATCTGTGGGGTATTTTGAGCTGAAACTTCACACACACATTTTGGGGACACCAGAGACTTATATTACATATTGTGAAAAGGGGCATAAAAGGTCCCCCTTAGGGTAAAGTCTAGAACAATACAATGCATAAAATAATCAAAAAGAAATTAAGGTAAAAAAGGTTAAATCTGCTTGTATGTATTAACAAAAATAAACTCCTGGGATATAAAAGTGCTTGAAGTTCGAAAAAAACACCCACTTAGCACAAGTTGTTAAACCCAAACAAGCTTGCATGTTTAACCTGGGGTACTAACAAGTATTCCTTCCAGGAAAGTCTCTCTAAAGGCCTGTTCCAACCAAATCTCTTCCAATCTAAAATTTTGGCCTGAAAAACATCACTACATCCTTCACACTAAAATATTGTGACATTGCAATCCACAATATTATATTGCAATAACATGACATTTGATTACAAATCTAGGGCTGATTTTTTAATTGTCTGGATACTGAACAATTCTTTCAGGGATCTGAACCTATTCCAGGAACCTGGCATTGGACTCGGCGTGAATTTGTTGTGTTTCAGTGCGGAAAATAGTGAATATTTAATACTTTCCTGTTGTTTAGTCACATCACACTGTGTCCAATATGTTCCCCTGGGCCAATGAGATTACGTATGTGAACAAGAGATAGCCCACACATCTTGATGCAGTTTGGCACAAGTATGTAACCTTAAAAAAATAGACATGGTCAGATGCATTTGCCCTTCTTTCAGGGGTCTGATTCCATTGGCCCGCCTGAGCCGAAAGTGGGTCACTGAGAGCTGGGAGAAGGTGCTGGCATGCTGCTCACTTGGACCCAAATGAGCTGTAAAATGGCAGTAAATGGGCTTGAGAGAGGGAGTGGGAAACTGGAGCCTCTCTACACACACCAAACTACAAACAAGACAGAAAAACAGACAGTGTGAGAGAGATGGAAAGCTCTACCAGCACCCCAGCAGGGTCTCTGCAGCCATTCCTAATCTGGCTCTTTTATCCGGTCCCTGTGGTCAATGCCATCTGTGTGGAGTCCCAAATCAACTTCCTCCAAACCAACACACATACTTTGAGAAGCAAACAACCTCCCAGCCTGCAGATCTCTGGTTTCTTGGAGAGCTTTTGGAACTTGCTTCTCAGTTAAAAGAAAATAGATGGCTTACTGAGGCAGAAGGATTGGCAGACTCTGACTAGTTATCCACCACATCAAAGCACCCATCCACAGCCTCTTCCACTTAACTTGAGATTTCTAGATGTTTTTTGGGCGCTGTGTGTGAAAAATTCAACACGTCACCTTTGAAATGCAGAGATTGTGCTATAGACGGACTCCTGTGCCCTGGTCAAGACTGGTGTCAATCCTTTAAACCCCAACAATGCATTTCAACAGCTTGTTTGGATTCAATTCCTGTCTGATCAATCAATTACAGGTGACCTGCATAATCAATAATCTCTCACTTGTGGTACATACAAAAACAGACAGGTTTGAAACTAAGGCTCTAATCCAGCACTGCTCAACACTGTTTTGTGACAACCACAACTGCAATAGTAACAAACATGTCATCTAACCGAGTTAATAAGAAGCAAGACTGAAAGGTACAGTATGACTGTATCAGATAATGGTAGAAATGTGTAGAGACTCTGCTGTAACAATATGATTTTTAAAACATTTACAATAAGCAGTAAAAGATAACATACACTTCAGAGTTTATCTGTAACAGTTGGTTGTTGTCAGTTGCCAAGGAACATCACAACTTGCTGCATTAATATAAAATTTAATGTGTATTAATATTGTTCATTACAACAGATTTTCATGTACTGTACAATAAAAATGCACATTGAATTCTATATTAACGCACATTAATGTAATTTAATTTAATTCCACTGTAGTGCACACAAAATTCTATATTATTGGACATTTTATGAACATTAAATTTTATATTAATGCAAATTCTATTTTCATGAACATTAAATAACTGCGCATAGATGTCCATTGAAATGCACATTAAAATCTATAATAATAATATTAATCTATATTAATGCAATATGAATTTAATATAGCCTACAATAGAATTTAAAGTACATTAATGTGCATTAAATTTAATTTAATGTGCATTATTAACGGGCACTATTATAGAATTTCATGTACATTAATGTGTGCTAATATATAATTTCATGCATATGAATACAGAATTCAATGTGCATTATTTAACTCTAAATTACATGAGAATAACAATAACATTAAATTCTATATTAATGATTTTGACATTAATGTCCATTTAAAGAATATAAAGAACTTTGTGCACTAATTTAGTGCACATTTAGTTTAACTGTGTTAATGTGCTAATATACTGTAGAATTTGATGTGTAAAATACAAAATACAAAAAAAAAAAAAGGATTTATGAAAGTACTCTTCATTTGTATTGTCAAAAAATAGGAAGTACTATGCAATAAAGTAATAATTTTAGTTGAATTTTCAGTACAAAAATCGGTAATACTTTATTTTACAGTGCCGTAGTTACACGTTACTACATGTACTTTCTATAGTAATAACAGTAAATTATGCATAATTACAAGTAACTAACCCTAAACCAAACCCTAACCCTAACTGTATCTCTATAGTAAGTACATGTAGTTAATTAATAATACTCAGTATTTATTTGAGTAATTACAATGTAACTACGGCACTGTAAAATAAAGTGCAACCCAAAAATCTTTTTAAAAATTAACTATAAAAATCACAGGTCCTAAAAAACATTCTGCTTTGCGGTCCCTGACCTTTCCAAAGTTAAGTAGACCTGCTGCGATCTCCGCATTGTTGATTTTGCACCATACAGTATTCATCTGTAATGCTGAGTCCTAATCTAATTCAGTCTATCCATTCAGCTCTTTATGAGAAAGGAATATTGAGCAGCTGAACACATAAAAATAGGCCATACGTACACACGTGCAGAATGGGTTGCAGGGAGGAGGAAAGTGAGGAGGGAGGGGTGGGCTATCAGTTCTCGTTCAGCACGGGCATAAGCATCTCACGCCATCACAGCTCATTCGCTCAGCACACCTCATTACCGAGCCACATCGACTCGAGCTGATTGGCTGAAACCAATCAGATGGTGAAATGAGTATCTAAAGGGGGGGAAAAAAAAAACATTTCTCTCTCTCCTCTTTTATTCCACTCCCTCTATCTTATTCCCATTCCTGGTGCAATGAAAAATTAACTTGCCCTGTATGGCGTCCTGGAAAAATTGCAGATGCTGTGCACAAAAAGGCAGTGCATGAGTGCCATTACCTCAACTTAATCTGGGCTATTTTCTCCATTTCCGTTCGCCTCTCTCACCTGCAAGAAAAACACCAAATCAGGCCGATCTAAAATATGAACAGATGGAAATTCATATGGATTAGCTGGAGCTTCCTGGAGGGGCTGAAATCCTCGTATGAGATTTGGCTAATGCATCATCAGAATCATCAAAGCCTCACTGATGAAGTCTTCAGGGGCTGGAGGACAAACGGCCCTTGACCTGCCACTAATGGATGTAAAATTCAGTGAAACAACAGCCTGTGCTTTACCATGATATCAGTACTATAATGACATTACTACTATTACGAAATGACATCTATAATATTATCAGCTACAGCTACTAATACTACCACCAGTGGGTCGAGTAGGACTGGTTACATTGGTGCCGTGACCCGGATGGGAGTGAGGTTTAGGGGGGTGAGTGTAATGGAGGCAAGCTAGTAAGAGCTGGGCATGTAAACCTCACTCCCCTGGCCTCAAGAGGCACTCTAGCGACCACAGTACTTGTTAGCGCGCTCGCCTCCCATGCTAGTTCGAATCCGCTTGGAGCAGGTCAAGTAGGGCTGGTTATATTTGGTGCTGTGACCCAGATGGGAATGAGGTTTGGGGGGGTGACTGTAACGGAGGCAAGCTAGTAAGAGCTGTGCGTGTAAACCTCACTTCCCTGGCCTCAAGAGGCACACTAGCGACTGACATTAGAGACTGTGGTCTTTAGTGTCCTTGTTAGTGCGCTCGACTCCCATGCTAGTTCGAATCCCGCTGGTAGCGGGTCGAGTAGGACTTGTTATATTTGGTGCCGTGACCCAGATGGGAGTGAGGTTTAGGAGGGTGAGTGTAACGGAGGCAAGCTAGTAAGAGCTGGGCGTGTAAACCTCACTCCCCTGGCCTCAAGAGGCACTCTACTGACTGACGTTAGAGACTGTGGTCTTTAGCGTACTTGTTAGTGCGCTCACCTCCCATGCTAGTTCGAATCCCGCTCAGAGTGGGTCGAGTAGGACTGGTTATATTTGGTGCCGTGACCCAGATGGGAGTAAGGTTTAGGAGGGTGACTGTAACGGAGGCAAGCTAGTAAGAGCTGTGCGTGTAAACCTCACTCCCCTGGCCTCAAGATGCACTCTAGCGACTGACGTTAGAGACTGTGGTCTTTAGCATCCTTGTTAGCGCTCGCCTCCCATGCTAGTTTGAATCCCGCTCGGAGTGGGTCGAGCAGGACTGGTTACATTTGGTGCCGTGACCCAGATGGGAGTGAAGTTTAGGAGGGTGAGTGTAACGGAGGCAAGCTAGTAAGAGCTGGGCATGTAAACCTCAATTTCCTGGCCTCGAGAGGTGAAATAGAAACTAACTCTAGAGACTGTGGTATTTAGCATCGTTGCTAACGTGCCCACCTCGCATGCCAGATATGCCAGTTTGAATCCAACTTGGAGCAGGTCGAGTAGGACCGGTTACATTTAGCATTTTTGTGAGTCCCTGACATGGTTTCTCTTCTACTTTAATGGATTTAGAAACAATTTTATCAAACTTTTTGTATGATTACCAGTAAATATTTTTAAAGTACTATGTATATGTTAAAGTAAATTGCTGTATATTCAGTCAGTAAAACTGTATATTCATTGAGAAAAAAAAGACAGGCAGGAAGTAATTCAATCGATTGGTAATTGATTGGATGGTAAAAAGTGGGTATTACATACCAGAATGGAGTCAGACTGAATGTGAGTATGCAAAAATAATGTTTAAGTAGCTATTTGGCTATTGGTTAACATTATTTATTAGCCTAAAGTGACATCATTGGAAAACGAGAGTCATTTCAGAACAAGTGCAAATTACTACTTACATATGAAAAAAGCACAAAAAAGCAAAAAAGATTTTCACCAAAGTATCCTGAAAAATGTATCATAGCTTCTACAAAAATATTAAGCGGCACAACTGTTTTAAACATTGATAATAATAAAAAAAATATTTCTTGAGCAGCAAATCAGCATATTAGAATGATTTCTGAAGGATCATGTGACACTGAAGACTGGAGTAATGATGCTGAAAATTACAGGAATAAATTACATTTTAAAATATATTCATATAGAATAAAAGGTACTTTAAGTTGTAATAATATTTCACAGTATCACAGATTTTACTGTATTTTTGGTCAAATAAATAAAGTCTTAGTGAGCATATGAGACTTCTTTCAAAAACAAAACAAAACAAAAAAATCATACTGGCCCCAAAACTTTTGAATAGCATTTTATATGTAATGACAGCTAGCACTGTCAATTTAGCTTGTACTAGCAATGCTAATATTCTAATGCTACTAGAGCTATTTCCTCGTTCTTTCTTTTTAATGGGCCAAAAAAAAAAAAAAAAAAAAAGATACAACAATCCATGTTCTATCTGTGTAAATATGCCAATTCAAGAGCACACACATTGATATCAAGTTTTCGACACAGGAACAAAGAAAGGAAATATTTCATACTGAGACAGACGAAGGCTATTCTCACAGATGATTGCAATCACACACTTTAATAGACTCACTCCATGTACTAAACCCAAAATCCGTCTTCCAACAGTCACCTGCTTTCTCACCTCTTTCTGATTGAACATTCTCAGAAAAGTGCTGCTTTTTACTACTTGAAAGAAATATAGAGATAGTAAGGGAGTAATAGAAAGAGATGGGAACAGGAGAAGAAAGGCAAAAAAGAACGGAAAGCAGAGAATAAAAGTCTTGGTTGCTTCGCACCGCGAGGCTTATCAGAGGGCAAATAACATAAGAAACCGCTAGCACCCGGCGCTCTCTTTCACACAATTCCCTTCCCTCCCTCCCTCCACCCCTATTATCTTGTTCATCTCACACTAATGCCTCTCCCCCGTTCCAACAAGAACCCTCACTGAGATGCTGAGCCTTCAAAGGATTATTAGAATTCATTTGTTGACGGTAGGTGAGAGACTGTTAAAGCATACCACGCATAAAAGATGTGAGAAAATCATGAGATTAACAGCCTACCTTCTAATATTTCACACATGTACACACAAACGGATCTTAATTCATCATGCCATTATGGCCTCTGCGCCTCCATCTTCCTCTCCTGGCTATTCGTTATGGCCTTAAATATCGATGCTGATGAATTACAGTGCACTCTTCACAACGGTGTTGACAGTGCCGTTCATTCCACCATTTGTGAACTCTTGGACTGCAAGATAACCTTATTCTGGAGCTCTGAGATCAGTTGTCACATCTTCTCAAGTTGCTTTTTGGTCCTTGATCATTGTTAAGGGATGTCTTCCCCTATACAAAAATATTAAGCAACAACTGTTGATAATAATAAGAGATGTTTCTTGAGCACTACAGCACATATGGATGCTTTCTGAAGGATCATCATACCATGCATAAAAGATGTAAGAAATTCATGAGATTAACAGCCTACCATCTAATATTTCACACATACACACACAAACAGATCTTAATTCATGGTGCCATTATGATCTCCGGCCCTTCTGCCTTCTTCTTCTGGATATTCGTTATGTTCTGAATTATCAATGTTGATTAGTTGATTAGTAGTTGTGGCCTAATGGTTAGAGAGTTGGACTTGTAACCCAAAGGTCTCTTTCATTTTGTTTTTTACAATGGTGTTGAAAGTGCTGTTGGTTCCACAAACTCTCGGACTACGAGACGACACCCTTTTTCTGCAGCTCCGAGATCAGTTGTCCCAACTTCTAGAGTTGCTTTTTGGTCCTTGATCAGTTTTAAGGGTCATCTTCCCTTCTGTCACACAAGTTGAAGCCATTAGCAAGAGTTTCCCCACAGGCTCTGCAGTTTCGAGGATCAAGGGTATGACCTAGCTTGCCTTGCCCTTACGAAAGCACTCCGGCGTCAACGCCGGCCCAGCAGGACCCCCCTTTGACCGGAAAGTGAGAGATGCACCCGCAGTGGTGAGAGTGTTGTTTTAAAAGAGCAAAGGTTAAGAAGTTCACAAATAAACACATCTCAAACCTACTCCATACAAGGACTTCCCATGGACACAGTCAGAAAGAAATAGTACATAGAATACAAACCCGTGTTTTACCGTTGAAGCGGTGTTCTCTAGAAGTTCGGGCTATTAACATTCTGTCAACGTCAAAACCTGTCCATGTGCCCATGTCAGAAAAGTATGAATTGGTGATATAAATGTCAAGGCGACCCAATAATAACGGTCTTCGCATTGATTCTGAGTCACACTGGAGTGGACCAGATGACTCAAGGATTGATGGAGCTCTGTTTGAAGTTCATTCATGCACTTGTTCGGTCTATGTCAACCCATCAGTTGCTATCAAATAAAACTAAAAACTTGAACTGGCTCACTCAAGCTCTATAAATTCTCTTGCTTTTGAAAGGCATACAGCAAAATGGTCACATTGAGAAGTGTAAAGACCAAAATGATTGTCTTCACAGCGATTGTTCTCTCAACTTCTCAGCTGCTGGTGAACTTGATTTAGCACCAGAGGCTCCATGGGAAATGTAATCTCTCGAGGGGCATGTGCCATTGGGAAATCCCTTCTGAACGCTGGTACAAGGTTGGAGTGTTGCTGGATGGGAAAGAATGGCTTTGAGAACATCACAAGTACAGTCTTTTCTACTATTTTCAGATACTGAACATGTTAGATAACAGTATGAATTAAAAAACACAAGTAATTTAATTAATAATGCTTGTCAGATTAATTCCAACTTCTGAGCTGATGGATGTGAAATTGTCATCTCTTGAATGCCATTGAAGAATCCCTTCTGAAAGTTTTCTGAAGGTTGAAAGAACATTGTTGCTTTAGAGAAACCACATTTCATTACATAATGAATATAGACAGTTTGGTTTGGTTGGCCTTGCCTTCTATGTTTGAATCTTGACTATGTTCACATTTATAAAATAGACAGAAACATTCCAATATAAAAATGTGACCCTGGACCACAAATCCAGTCATAAGTCGCACGGGTATATTTGTAGCAATAGCCAACAATACATTGTATTAACGATATGCATTGCTAAGGACTTCATTTGGACAACTTTGGTGATTTTCTCAATATTTTGCTTTTTTTTGCACCCTCAGATTCCAGATTTTCAAATAGTTGTATCTCAGCCAAATATTGTTCTATCCTAACCATTATTTAGCTTATTTATTCAGCTTTCAGATGATGTATAAATCTCAATTTCAAAAAATTGACCCTTATGAACGGTTTTGTGATCCTGGGTCACAAATGGTTTTCTGACTAATTCCTACTTCTTAGCTGCTGGCTTGATTTTGCAGGCTCCATGCGAACTGTCATCTCTTGAGAGCCATTGAGGAATCCCTTCTGAAGGTTTGAAGAGCAATGTTATATTAGAGAAAACAAATTTCATAATATCATGAATATAAACACTCAAGTTGGACTTACCTGCTGTGTTTGAATCTCATCAATGTCCATGTCAAGGAACTTTTTTTTTTTTTTGAATAAAGAAAAAAATGTTCAGTCATCCCAATAATAATGATTTTCCTATTAATTAATCTTGTCAGTTGACAGTGAACTTGAGGCTACATGAGAGAAAATATCTCACAATTGCTGTTAAGAAATCCCTTCTGAAGGTTTTCTGAAAGAACACTGTTGCATTTTGAAAGAGCGTATTTCATAAGATCATGAATATACAAAGTCAAGTATGGTTGGCCTTACCTGCTATGTTTGGATATCAGCCTTGAGCCGACCTATCAATAAAAGAAAGCTCAGAATGCACTCATGCTCAGGAAGGTACACTAGCTGTGTCTTTGCTTAGAGGTGCAAAAGCATGCTTGTGTTTGTGAGGTAAAAATCAATCCATTTGAATCACTTTGCAGCAATGGATTTTGCCAGCGTTCTCGAGACTTTTTCTCAAACAAGACGCATGGATGAGGGTATTGACAAAAGAGTGATTTATTTTCTTGGATGTCCCTCTTTAGCTCAGCCACACAAATGCCATTCGATTCTGATGCCGTTCCCAACCCGTCCAGCAGAGGGAAACATAGCGCTTCTGTTTGACAAAGCCAGCGGGAAGAGAGCCTGACGCTGTCTCACCACACACATAACAAAGAGTGTTCCAAATCAACAAAGCGTGACTGTGTGGAGCCTTAGTTCAGCCACCAACTCATTTCAATCCTCAATGGGGGAAATTACGATTATTCCGTTATTATTGTTTGTTTTGTCTAAGGCGATCGAAAAACAGAAGCATGTGTGCTCATCAGATGGTAGGGAGAACAATGTGTAGGGAGAGCCGTTTAATACTTTAAAGCTGGGTATTATTGTATTTTTACGGAAGTTTATTACGACAATATGAGGAATCTCACGAGAGCGCAAGGCTCAATTGTCTCTTTGTGACGGAGCTTTTCTCCTCTAACATATTAACATGGCCTTTCAGGCCCTGCATATGCGCCGATGCTCTCTGTAACAAGGGAGCACTTACTATAACATGCCGGCGGCCCTCGTAGAACAGACAGAGTCCCATCTGTTATGAACAGAGTCCGTGTGTATGTGTATGCGCTCTTTTTCCGCTTTCCAGGCAGTGTCACGGTGCTTACACTTAAATGAAGACCTGGTTCAGACGGGGGGTGGTCACTTTTGAGAGTCGAGTAACTTGTTGCGACAGGTGCCAATGCTCATCATATCATTGTGGATGTATGCAAGATTGCAGTGTGGACAGCTTCTCCATCTTCTACGCAGGCTCCTGGGACGCTAAAGATGAGCTGACTGACTATTTACTGTTGACAGGGTAAAAGGTATCCAGGTATGACAGGGTATCCATCTGTGACTCATGCTACTGAATGCAATGATAAGCACTTGGTGTTGAGCTTTTAATCTCACTGAGATCATAGCTGTGAAGTTATAAAACAATTTATGGTTTTATCTGTCAGTTTTTAAGAATTAACATTTGAAATTTACAGCTAATTAATCAGGAGGCATTACAATGAATAACAAAACCTGAAATGAATTACTGATTACCGAAATGAAAGGTCAGGACAGTTTCTCCACAGCAGAGGTTCACAATCACAGCCCTTCTGATGGACGCCCCAACTTTTCATCTACAAATAGTCTACTGAAAAACATTATTTTTTAGGAGTTATCGCAACCTGTTTGTTAAAGGTTTATTGTGTTTATTTTTATACTACTAGTTACTGGTATAAGAGCAGAAATAAAGACTATCTAATGGATATGACAATGTTGATATGTTTGGTCTTGGCAGAATAGATTTGCCTCGCTGCTACTGCCAATACACACACAACACACTACTGTGAGAAAGTAACACTGTGTCCTAAGTACACGCGACACGACGACACGCAATAAAAGGTATCTTTTTCATATTAATCGGAGTTTTTGTCCTAACCAGCCGCGACGGTGACGGTGAAACGCGACAATTCTATTTTAGAAACGGTTTCCTCCGCGACGTCGCGGCTGGAACAGCAACATTAAGTATTGCAATGATAATATCAGGTACTGTTTATGTGCTTTATTTAATGTTAAAAGCGTCTAATGTGAGTTTGAATATCATTCTGTGTTCCCAGCTTTTTAACTGTAATGAAAACAACACTGGCTAATTCACCTCAGATCTTGAAAATAATAAATGGGCACAAGAACGTTCAAACTGTCAACTCAATGTGGACAAACGAGTGTATTCTATGACAAAGATTGGTTCAGTCACTCCGTATGTACTTTAAATAATGTTTAAATGGTGTAATACTTATGGATTTTACTATGTACTTACCCATTTCATTGCGTCTGCTGTGTTCTTGCCAAGAGAGCCCGCCCACACTCTCTTCTGATTGGCTGAGGTTTTTGATTGACTTTGTAAACTTTGTATACAAAATTTATGATATCACTGACATTTATGAAAACACTGATATCAAAAGCCTTAAAATAATTTTGATGTGATATGCTGTGCTTAATTTTACTATTAATATACATGCTACTATATAATCTGGCTGGCTCTCTCTAGTGAAAAATAGTTGAACGTGAGTTGCATATCCTCATGAATGTAGGTCGATTTCAGGACCATGGACAGCACTGCTGGCCGTACCTTCCATTAGTCAAGTGTTACCGAACTGCATAATATAGCTCAACTCCTTATTTTTAACGAATAAATGCTGTTTTTTTTCCCTCCATTACCTTCACTTGGAAGGTGAAATTCTCATTAAGCCCTACTGATGGGAACAACCACATGTAAAACTTGCGCTGTTTTGCATTTCACAGGTTTGTTTGATGTTTTCATTTTTACCCATTCATTTTCTCTCTCTCTCCACGTTTGGATGATTGTAGCAGCAGAGAGAGTGAAAATCATATGTAGGTTTAAAACAGTCTCTGCATGGTACAGATAGCGCAGAGAATTAACGCCCATTTCACGGCGTCGCAGCCGCGGCTGGACAGGGCCGGAGAGGTGCGCCTCAGCCTGCCAATGAGGACGGGAGAGGCCAGCCGCCCCGGAGACACTCAGTAATTGTGCTGCTATGAAGTGCAGGTAGGTGTGCAAATTACCAAATGTGGCGTGTAAGCCCATTCGCCGGGGCTCCATCATTGTCATGCGTGTCCAAGTTTGCAACGTTTGGCGACAGAATATTATGTCCATTTTGTGGTTTTGCTTTGGCATGGATGGTCAGAGCATAAGCTTTTAGAACAGGTGCAACCTCCCCACAAAAACACCCTCAGCCAGCTGGAAGAATTTTTTCCTAAGTTACCACGTCATGGAAACTGGTAATGTTTTGCTGTTTCATGACTCATTAAAGTCCTTAAGTTTCAAAATCAAGCAGAATCACTGGAGCCAAAAACCTCTGCATTAAGGCAACTCTGAGAAGTACTTATTCCTTTTTTTCCCTTTTTTTTTTTACCATTAATGTAATCAGGACCATATAAAAAGCACATGGATAATCAAATTCAACATTAAACACTTGGAATATTAAGTCCTACCTCAAAGTGTTCTCCTTCACTTGCATGAAAGACAGCTCAGTCAACTTGGTTGCTACTATGGTTGAATACAGAGATGCACAACATATTAGTTCCATATCAAATATTAGCAATTATAGATAGATAGATATATTAGGGGTTGAACGACTTCAGATTTTTAATGCATTAGTGAGAGAGCGATTGTGTGTGTGAATTAATTCTACCTGGCAGCGTCTCTCTACTAATAGTGAAGCTGTGGGTTTTAGTTACTAAGAAATATATGCTAGAACTTTTAAGTTTCTAAGCTATTTTGTTAAGAAATCCCAGAACAGCGTTGACAATAGATTTCCGCTATATTGAATGATTCTGTGCGCGCGATCTGCACGTGATGTATGAGTCTACGAGCTAACTTATACTGTATGTGTGTGCGTCACAGTGCAGCGCGTATTAGTTTACAACAGCGATTAACTTACCTGTACAATAAGCTGTTTAAAACGTGCATTCTCCCGTTCAATTTCAAGCATCCAGATGGTATAATCACACGTCTTGTGGAGAGCTCTCAGAATATGCATTTATTTGTCATGTATTTTGGAAACAGAAGCTGTGTCTCATTTCATTTAATTTCGAAGGCTGCATACTCAAGAGGACGAATCCTGTGAAGGATGCGGTATATGGAGTGTCCTTAGCCAGAATTAAACGAGACGTCCTTCGTAGGACACACAGGCAGGAAAGGAAACAGGAAGTATATCGTTGCTATGCCAACGCGTTCACGGCAGCCTCGTTGCGCTCTCAGCAAATGAATGAAAATTATTAATAAATTTGTAAAGTAATTTGAAAAGAAAATGTATTTACTTGTTTTATTTTGGTTAATGCTTGAAGAGCTGGCTTATGTACAACAGGTATCTGTTACAGAGACAAAGGAGGAGGATATTAAGAAGAACAGTTTAAAACAAAAACAAGCATGAAACTACTTACATCTAAACACATTTTCTTAAACGATAAAGCCTCAATGACGTATGCAACCTTCAAATGCGACCTCCAGAGGATGCAGCCTTTGAAATGAGACACAGTTAGAGTGTAAATGTGGACTTCAAAGATTTCTTATGCTGTTGCGCCCTCTATAGGACCAGTGACTAGTCGACCAGGGTTGCCAGGTTTTCACAACAAAACCCTCCCAATTGCTCCTCAAAACTAGCCCAATGGTATTTCAGGGAGATCCCACGGTAAAAATCGCGTTCCAGGTGGTAAAATTCGTGTTTTTGGCGGGGCTGGTAAAATTCGCAGTCCAGGGAGTAAATATCACGTTATTTTGGGTCGGTTCAACCCACGGACATGAAAAACAACCCGCAGAAACAGTGTAAAAGTAGCCCAATTCCGCGGGAAAACCGCAGACTTGGCAACACTGTAGTCGACGTCAAGTTTAAAGCATCATGGCCAGTGTTGCCAAGTCTGCGGTTTTCCCGCGGAATTGGGCTACTTTAACACTGTTGCCGCGGGTTGTTTTTCATGTCTGCTGGTTTAGGTGACACCAAATAACATGATATTTAGCCAGTGGAATGCGATTTTTACCAGGGGTAGCCCCGCCAAAAAGCGGATCACGAAATGTGACTGGGCTAGTTTTGAGTTTTTAAAGCCGACTAGTCGGTGCAACCCCTAATATATATATATTTTATATGATTGAATATATATATTTAAATTTGATATATATCCACTATTGACCAATACCTCTATACCACAATGCATTGCTGCAATGTCTAGTCTCTTGGAGGCTTGATTTTCACGTGCCTTTTTTTTTTTTTCACATCTCTTTTTGAGCCATTAGCCCCATTCTCTCCCTCTCTTTAACTGACACCTTTCCTTCCTGTGATGCATTGCCTTTATTTAAGAATGTGGCACAACGGCGTCCACATGAAAGATTGCAGCATGTCAGGTTGAAGCCGAAGGGCTGGCGAAAAATACCCACTGTACTGACTAGGGTTCCCTCAGCAAGGTGATTGCCACCACAGGGAGTGCCTGCCTGGGCCGAGCAGAGGGGTGAGAAAAATGACCCGCTGCTTGACATATATAATGGCGTTGAAGGAAACAGAGATACAAAGACAAAGGAAGTAAATGTCCCTGTGATCCCCCCAAGGCCCCTTTCTTTGGCATGTCACAATCTTGGCTCGTCACATGGGTTAGACTCACCTGGACTTACCGAAGCTTGTAGGTCTGAAGGTCGACAGGTTTGTGCCGCCAACACATCAGCCTAAAAGGGAACAAGATGACAGGCAGAGTGAAAGAAGTAATGTTATTGAGATAATTTTTTATGTTAAATTTGTTATGTATATATATATCTTTAAATTTTATATATATATATATTTTTAAATCGAACATGCCTTGTTACCTTCCTACCTATTGTTCAGTTTTTCAGACATAGCCAATGTATTACAGAAATCCCTGAGCCAAGTTTCAGACCATCTCTTCTCAAGATCCCCGTCCAACAATTGATTCTTGGAATTTAAGATTCAAGGAGTCTCCTTAAAGTTGCATTAAGTTATGAGGACTCACCTCTCGCCAGTTTGTTTGAATGAATAATGGAAAACCATATATCATATAGCCTATACTGTAAGATCCGTTTGTGCTCTTTATATCTGAAGCGCTCTGTTTTGCTGCAAAGAAAGACATAGTAGAAGACACGTTCACCAGGACTTAGATATTGCAGTCACATTTCCACAAGGTTACAGTTATCGGTTTGCCAATTGTCAACGTATTACCCTTATGCTTCCATCTATTTAGAGGAAAACTATATGTGACTGGAATAATAGCATCATAACTGTCGTTTCAGATGACATACGTCTCACATTACAATTCTGTCTGCTTTGACATTGGAAAAAAAAATTAAAAACACACTTGTCATGACAATCTGTTATATGCGCTGTCACATTGAAAAGATGGATGCCTCCAAGGTAATGAATCTGACAGCAGAGGTGTAAAAGAGAAAAAATAAAACAAATACTTTCTGACACCATCTCGGCCTGGGTCAGAGCCCGTCAGCGAGGCACGTCTATCTGAAACCCAGTCCAATATGGCAGCAAACGCAGCTCAGCTGTGAAATTAGAGCCCACACTGTCCCGAGAACTCCTGTGCTGCAAACCGTCCATCTTTTTTCGGTCGACCTTCCTGAAAATCACAGTCCTGTCCTTCTCTCATACGGAGAGGGATGTCAGTCATGCAATCGGAATTGAAAGAGCACCACTGGGGCCACCTGTGGATGCTGTGTATCAAAAGATGTCAAGATCTCTATTTCTTCCATGGCGGGCTGGTATGACGTGGAAGTGAATTCTGCACCCTGTTGGTTTTGAGATTTGATAGAGTGCTTGTACACACTCAGAGCTGTCTTATAGTCTCCTCAAATACTGTACAGCATTTGTTTGTTTTCAGTCTGCGAGTGGTACTCGTCGCGCCTGATGTATGAAAACAAATACGCAGGGGTAGGTGGAAGAAGAGCGGATTTGTTAGCGTGTCTTAAAGTTTGATGAAAGGACTAAAAAAAAAAGGCTTGCTTCACCCAAAAATGAAAAGTCTGTCATCATTTACTTACCCTCATGTCGTTCAAAACCTGTATGACTCTTTCTTCTGTGGAACACAAAGAGGATATTTTGAAAAAATGTTTTTTCCTCCATACAGTTAAAGTCAGTGTTGTTTTGATGGGCAAAAACAGAAACATTCTTCAAAATATCAAAATCAAAGCTAATCAGAACATACCTTATGCTTAGTATTAAGTGCAAATGTGTAATGTGACAGAAATAGGACTTAATGTGTATTGTTTTATCCATCTCAGAACAAATCGAGGGGAGGCTGGTATTCTCAGAATCCAGGAATCGTCAAATCATGCTACATGCAGTTTTGTCAAGAACATATAATAGGACTGACACCGCAGATCCTCGTCTTCCTGTGAAAAGAAGTTACAAAAAAGGTTAATTTATATGTTCATACTTGGTAGCACCAACACTAAGGGCCAGATTTACTAACCGCCTGCATCAGCGCAAACCCTCTTTTGGCATTAAAAATCTACTGTCAGGATTTAGTAAAGACACGCAGTGAAAAATAAGGCATAGACACAGTTATTTTTGCAGCTGATCTTATTGCATATGCATTTGTAGGAGTTTCCCTTTCAGATGCAAGATTTATGAGAGGAGAGTATTTAAATGAATCATACATGGTGATTTACTAAGGTTTGCGCTAGTCAATTTACTGGTATTTGCACCATTATTTACCGCCCAAAATAAGTATGTCTTAAACCAGATGCTAATTTGCGCTGCTCTTGGTAGATTGTGTTGGTCATTGTGGAAATAATCAGGCGTTGTCTGTGTTTTTTTATTTGTGCGTTGTCGGTAGATCACACACAGAACTTTCCACTCCCATCTGCGCTTTTTTGGTATTGCGCTGTCACGCCAATTTGCCCTGTTTAGTAAATCTGGTCCTAAAAGTACTTGAACATGGAAACTAGTTAGCATTTTGAACTTCTGGTTCCATCGTCCTGGAGTCAATGGGAAATAGGGTGAACACAAGCTCAAGATATTTTCACATTTTATTCTACTACATAAACTACATTAGTAATTCCCACTCGTGACTTTTCTAGAAAAAGGCGGTTGCTAACAAGTGGGGAGACATTAAACGTCATCACAACGAACAGATAAACTCATCTACTCACTAGTCCACTTTTTTAGACCTTTCCACTTGTAGATCTGAATTAAAGGAAGCTTACTCCTGGTGCAACTGAAGTCATGTGACTTTGGTGTAGTTCGTTTATAGCCAACCTTTAGCTTTTTAATTCTACCAATTGCATTTAGGCTTCAAAACTCATAAAAGTTGTGTTAATTTGTGAAGATTTTTTTGATGTAAGAATCACACCTTTTGTTGATCACAGAGCTTATTTTCCACAATAATCCAAAAGCCAATGGAAAAATCCTATTGGATTTTCGTCAAGGGAACCAGGGTCATGCTAACATCAGGGTTGGCCAACAAAAATATGTAATCCCTCCAGCACTATGTACTCTAATTTACATAACTGAGTCAAAAACATAGTAACGGAAAGCAGAATTTCAATATTTTCCCTTATATGGAGTAAAAAATTCCACTTGATAGTTCAAATGGAGGTTTCAAGGGTTGGCGATCTTCCCAAAACACTGATAATGTTTAAACTTAAAGTCAAAGGGCCCTATCATACACCTGGCGCAATGCGACGCCAGGTGCGACCCAAGTGTTCTTTGTTACTTTCAGCTTGACGCAGTTATAATTTTCACGTCCAGCGCCCACGTTGATTAAATAGCAAATGCACTCGCGCCCATCTGTTCGCCCATGGGTGTGCTGGTCTGAAAACGAGGTGTGTTCAGGCGCATTGTTGGCGTATTGCTATTTTGAGGCAACTGAAAACAACTGCGCCAATGACCAACAAAAACCTGGTCTAAAGTCAATGGTGCAGTATTTTTTTTTTGTTATTTAAAGGTGTGTTAGTAATATGCGCCTATAGGCGGGTGCACTCTGATTGTTACACACGTTTAGCATGTGTGTAAACGCAGCAGCACACAAACATGCCAAACATTAAAAATAAAAGGATTAAAAATGGACTCGGACATGCCCTAAGTGCACCTGGGCCATGCGCTTAGATCGTTAAAATAGGGCCCAAAATCTGTTTCCTTCAATATTCATAAAACAAACTACTTGAAATCCAGCAGTTTGAGATTAACCTTTCAATTTTCCAACCTTATTTGTGGAAAAACAGTGTGCAGGTCCACTAAACACGATCAGCACCTGTAGATTGGAAAGCTTAATCCATATATACGTTATCTAAATAACGAAGCCCTGAGCAGTGTTTCAACAGAATTATTCTGGCTAAGCCTTGCTTAATAGCTAAATCGATGGATAGAGCTTTACTGTCATCATTTTTTTTGGTGGTAGGAGCGAAAGGAAGAGAGCATGGCCCCTTAAAAACACAGCCACAAGTCGAAACTTGATTAATAAAATATTGGCGAGGGTTAGAGATATGAAGGCAGGAAATTAAACACACTAATGCCAGGGAGAGAGGACAGGGTGATCAGGACTTAATTAAGGACTTTGCGAAGGCCACGGTTCCAGGCGATGGATATACTGTCTTGCTGACAACAGTGATGAGACGGGGGATTATGGGGGCACGATGACCGAGAGGGAATTGGAGACCCCTGCACTCCGCAAACCCTCCATTATGAAGTACGGCTTCAGAGGCTGATAATTAGCAAAGCCCTCATGTTGACACATTGTAAGTGCTTTACCTCGGCCATATATGGCCTGGAATACCAATAATGGCGTAATTGGGTAAATGGCGGTACTAGAACTCGCAATGAGAAATAAGATCAACATAATTTCTTCCTGCTTGGCAGATGGGAGAGTATTGCGGCAGAGTCTCAAGTTGGCTTTGACCTCAAGAGGAAAGTAGTTGGAAGAGTTTCTGAAGGAGTCTTGGAGGGGGTGATCCATTTTTTTTGTGGCAAGATTTTTTACCAAGACATTTGGTGTTTTTTTAGCCTGGTTTGTAATATCCGTTTCTTTTCATGAAAAATGCCTCCTGTGCAATTAAAACCACGTTATAGCACGATGAAAAATATAGCATATTATATTTAGCCAAGACAAAACAGCGAGGTCTCTGCGTTGCATCTCCTCTCAGTTCAGTTGCAGATCTCTCCGGAGACCTGTAGAGAGAAATTGCTCAACGCTGCCGTACATCTACGCTGAGCTATTTAGTCTCACATTTATAGCACAGCGGTGTCAAGGTTAGTCCTTAAACAACGGTTACTCCAGAATCTTTACACACATTTCTCACATTTGCACTCGGCACTTGCTCCGCTCAGAAGTCATTTTTGCCAAGATGAAGTACCTCAGCTCGCTGGCTAGCCCATCTATCTGTATTTCCTAGCAACAGAATAATTGTACAGGCCATAGACTTTGTTCCCCTGAACTTTTGCTAAATGAAATACAGACTGTAAAGATCAGAAAGAACGAGCAATGCATTGTAGATTGTTATTTTTGCACTCGCTCTCTCTCTCCTTTCTCTCTATTCTAATCAGGGCCATAACCACCATAGACATTGAGGAGGACAAGTTTCCCCCAATAATTAGAAATGGCCAAATTGTCCCCCCCCAATATTTGATATTCTTGATGTTAGGATGACAAAAAAATTACATTTTTAGCCTGGTCTGCCTCAGCGTTCTAACAGCGCTCATCACTGTCAGAATGAGTGAGCTGGCCAATCAAATCAAACAAGGCAGTGCGAATTCCAGTGCAACGCTTTCGCTTTAGCAGTAAAAGAAAACTCAACATTTTAAGGAAATTTTGCCATTTTGAATTGAAATCATGCTATTATTTAATTAATTTGATATGATTAATGTAATTCATAACGGAATGTGATGAGTTATTTACTTGAAATAATTACAATGTATGTATTTAATGATCCCCCAATGTCTGTCTGTCTGTCTGTCTGTCTGTCTATCTATCTATCTATCTATCTATCTATCTATATATATATATATATATATATATATATATATTAGAACCACAATTTTTAGCATTAAAACAGCAAGGGAATACATTTTGAAAAAAATTAACATAAATGAAAAAAATATATAAACAATGGAATAAATGATCTGAATTTACTTATTTGAGTCATAAATGGTAATGAAAAGCTGAATTTAAATATTTTGCAACTAAAAAGATGACGTAATTGGTTGATTTAAGGTCAGAACAAGCTGATCTACTAGAGTGAAACAGACTTTCCAATGCTACGTATGATTAAAAAAAAAAAAAAAAAAAAAAATTATTGACTGAACCTAAATTATCAAGTTGGCATGTCATAAAATCTGCCGTCAGTCATAAATTGTTTCTCTTTTTTTTTTTTTTTTTTTTTTTACATGTTTTTAAATTGCATAATATTAAAGTCATTAGGTTGCTAAACATGACAATAAAATAGAACATCTACTGTACAAATGCCAACCGATCAAAGGATGCAACCACATTAATTATTTATTCCCCAGTGCATGCTGGGAAGAGCAAGAATGAGACCACAAAACTATGTTTTTCAGTTTAGGTCTATTTGAACTTGCATGAAAAATGCATTAATCCAACTCACCCGCTGTGCCTGTTGGGTCAACTTTAAAATCAGAGTATATCGTCAGAAAAGCTGTGTCTATATACAAACTTATGTTCCTGAAAGAGAAAAGAACTTCAGAATAGTATGTAACCAAAACAAAACAGCTTTTTGGATATTTCTCTCTTTTTTTAATCTAAAAACATGTTCTAGTTTACTAGCTGACATATATTGAGCTTATGCTAATACATATTTAAAAGAGACAATGTTCTTGGTTTGGCACGATTGTTCAACAAATCTCTCATCAGCCTTCATTTTCCCCGTCGTCTTTGGACAATTTGTGTGCCATTGTCTCTGTTCTTGCTGTTGTCATCTTTC
Source organism: Ctenopharyngodon idella (assembly GCF_019924925.1). NCBI lineage: Eukaryota > Metazoa > Chordata > Actinopteri > Cypriniformes > Xenocyprididae > Ctenopharyngodon > Ctenopharyngodon idella. Next base: position 10,475,584 of record NC_067243.1, on the reverse strand, counting down.
TGACTTTCTTTTCATTCTATTCCACTCAGACTTTCCCTTTATTTTCTCTCTTGCGCTCTCTCTCCAACAGCCCCTCTCTCAAGGATGTGAGGTTGATAAATGGAGCTAATTGTTGTAGTGGCGGGCTCCTCTGATGCAGGTGGTCTAATCAGACTGAATAGGAAAGGCCTTAGGGAGGCCATTACCCTTCCTATTGTCTGAGAGGACAGCGGGACACAGCGGCGAGCCCGCTCTCTCCCGGGGGGCTGGAATCACTCTCTGACACTGTCCTCGGGCTTCCGGAGAATATCAGACGGCACCATGTGATCCACAGGTCTCCTTGTGACTCACTGCGCTCAGATCAGCCTTTGCTCTTACTGCGCCCCATAATAGCTGAAAAGGAAGAAAAAGCACCCTGGGCCCTTTCACCATGCCGTTTTGCGAGGAATCATGGGAAATGTCTATTTCAATCAGATGTATTTTTAGCAGGGGGCCAGTGATGTGTAATTTCATCACTGAATCTGTCAAGATTCGCAGTGTTAACCTTGATTACGAGAATTCGTTTGACTGGTCCAGTGCACTTCTGTTTGTGACCTTGTGTAGTCTTTGTATGTTTTAATGGCTGGTTTGAGTGCTGATGTAAGGAAAACACATTAAATTGCAATTTATGTGACAAAACAAGCTGAAAATTATGGGCCTCAAACCTCTTATAAATAGTCCATAATCATCTGTCTGCACAATAACTATTATCATCCACAGCCTTTTTAACCAGCGGATTCTAAATAGTCAAACAAATATTGCCTTTTATATTACAGTGTTTATGATAAAACTTATGTCAATAATTACTAAGTAATATTAACAATCAACATGCTTATAATGAAATTATTTAGTGGAACTGCATGCGTTTGCTAATTTGCTAATTACTTCCTGCCCTGCTATTGTAATGAATTATGTTGCAGAAAATTAGACATTTATATGAACACTATAATAAAACTTATTGTAACTTAAAGGGATATTTAACCAAAAATTGAACATTTTGTCATTATTTACTCACCAAGTCGTTCCAAATGCATATGCAGTTTTTTTTCTTCTGTGAAACATAATTAACAACAGTTTATAGTGATGACAGCTGTCCAAAAAGGATCAGAAAACGTCATATAATAACCAAATATAGGTCAGCAAAAATTAATATTTTGTCATTATTTACTCACTCGTTCCAAATATGGTTCCAAATGTCGTTCCAAATACATATGCAGTCATTTTTTGTGTGAAACATAATTAGTGACAGTTTATAGTGGATAGATGTCCAAAAATGACCAAAAACACCATAAAATAACCAAATAGTTTAGTCAACGAAACATTTACTCACCCTCATGTTGTTCCAAATGTGTATAGAGTTATTTTTATCTTCAGCAGTTCATAATGATGAAAAGTCCAAAAAGGCCCCAAAACACCATAAAATAACCAAAAAGGTAGTCCACATGAGATTCTGTCATGACAACTCTCTGGAGATTGGCATGGTAATTGAGATTGGCATGGTAATGGATATGACAATGTTAATGTATTTGGTCTTGGCGGAATAGATCTGCTACGCTGCTGCTGCAGAGCAAGTATCGAGACTTGCTACTGCCACTACATTGCTGTGAGCATGTAAGACATACTGCTGCTGCTCCACATGTAACATACATGAATTAACCCCCGTAGCATATTTACACAGGTGGAGCTGGGGAAGGAGAAGGGTTCTGAAAGCGCGCTGCAGAATGCTAACAGCAAACAATGCCAAGTATTTCAATGTTTGAGCAGCAAGCTCATTGGCCTCTGACGCAACAGCAACCAATCAGCTGTGCTGTGTAGATAATGATGTGATCACTACCAAATGAGTTAAAGACCTATCAGCCTGTGCCATCTAGAGTTTCATGGCAGAACTAGGTAAGTATTCCCTTCTGCTGCAGCTCTCGAATATCTTTGCCATCCCATTTTTGAACTGCTCGTCAAGTTCGCTTTCAACACATGTGAATCAATGACTTTTTGGTATCATTGACATCGATTCTGGCACAAATTCTGAACCTAAACACAATCTTGATTGAGATTTCTAGGTCAAAGTAGCAATAAGGGCATGCGATTTCGTTAAACACTATTAAAGATGACACTGAATCGATGCATAAGACAAGACACACAAATCAATGGGGAAAAATAATCACTCAAGTCCAAAATTTAAAGCTCCAAACATATTTTTTTTGTGTGTTTGTTGTTTTGGAAAGCCAGTTCTTGTGCCTGCAAAGCAAACAGCAATGAATAACTGTGACCGGCAGCATTGAGGCAGAAAATGTGCATACTAAACTACATAAATCTGCAAGTCGGTGAGCATTACAGGGTAATTGGATTTATCTATACTGTGTTCATGCTAATCCAGCTATTAGCATTATGAGTTACTGTCATCATGTTTTGCTTTTATGCCATGACCCGTTCCTTCCACCTTCCACGCACACAAATCCTTCCCTAAAGTATTAATTTACAACACTAAATCACACACGCTCATAAGAGGCCTTCTGTTAAGCAGATACGTCCGTTTAAAATCACCACGATAGCATCATCTGCATGCATCGGGAGTTCTGCCACATCTGTATGGCCTGCTTTGCTTTAAAGGGCAAACATGAGGGTGGGACTGTCACACTGACTGTTGTTTATTGTCTGTGTATTGAACAAACACGGTTGGAGGCGAATGGGAGACCTCTAAAGTAATGAACTGTGGGGGCTTTGAGAGTTTTCAGCCATCTGTCCCACCTTTATATAAATACTGCGACTCAGCATCAACTGTTTTTATTGGGCCACCCAAGCTTAGCCCCCCATAGTCCAGTCATGTGAATGATTGGTCATAGTTCATTGGTTTCTCAACGCCGGCTCATATGATAGAGGTTATTAAGTTGGTCTGCAATCAGGACGGGATGGTTATGCTTCACGCTTCGGTCATGTTCGCTTAATGCCACCACGACTTGCGGTTCTCCAACATCCCATAAGGGACAAAAGGACAAGGAGAGATATCTACAGACTAGTCAAACAAAAGACGTAAACATTAATAAAACGAGACTCTCAGAAATGAAAGGTTGACATCTGTCGTTGTGGAGTCAAGCGGCGGCAGTATGAGAATAGAGCCTCGTTCTTAACTCCTTTCGAATATGTGCCAGCTTGATATATATTGATGACTTTGACAAATGATAATGGCACCAGTTAAATGTCCCGGCAGGGCTGCTTCTCAAATATCTTGACTGACTTCTCTAGATCACAATAGTCGCTTGAGAGGACATGGTGCAGTTAGTTGTCTGACAATGGGAGAACAGCTCACCAACCTGTAAAGGAGATTCATTTGTAACCCTACGGGCATTTTGTGCATTGTGCAAGGAATCGAATTGGCGGAACATTGAATCCGAGGGCAAGAAAAAAAAATTACAGACACGTTTTGTCAAGTGCCAATCACCAAAATTAGACAGATTCTGGGCGAACCATTTATGAATTACCATTTTAAACGCTTCTGTTATTGGGGCGCACATGTTAATTATTGATGTGGAAAGTCACGGCGTCAAAACATCTGACAATCTGGCCACGCTGACGGATGGATTGCTGAGCTTTGCATTCACAGAGCTGTGGATATTGAACAATGGCTGAAATGTGGGTCCCATGGCTCACACTGGAAAGTGTTTTTTGTAATTATATGTACAACGTCAGCCAATGTCCCACAGCGTTCTGACAGCCATACTTCACATATCAGCAGTTCTCAACTGATGGGTCACGACCCAAAAAAATGGGTAAATCACACTTCTGATGTTGTTTATGCAGTTGGAAACTTGATGGAAACATCTGGTAAAATCAGGCACCATTAAAAATTTAAATGAGAGTCACTTTTAAATTCCAATTCAATTCCTGAATTTGAGCTGTGCAGGACACAGAGATGAAATTCAAATTCAAATGTAATAAAGTAGAAAAATTTGTAGTTAGTATAAGTACTTATTATAAGTAGTTTAAATGAGTTGAATTCAAAGAAATTCATATAACTGTAATTTTTAATTAGAGCTTGTCAAAGTTTCAAGCCTGGAAGGAAGGAAGGAAGGAAGGAAGGAAAGATGGAATGATGGATGGAAGGATGGATATAGATATGACAGCTTGTCAAGACAAAGCCTTGTTTGAAAGTTTTAAGCCTTGAAGGAAGGAAAGAAGGATGGATGGATGGATAGATGGATGGATGGATGAATATAGATAGAATGACAGCTTGTCAAGACAGCCTTGTTTGAAAGTTTCAAGCCTTGAAGGAAGGAAGGAAGGAAGGAAGGAAGGATGGATGGATGGATGGATGGATGGATGGATGGATAGATATAGATAGAATGACAGCTTGTCAAGACAAAGCCTTGTTTGAAAGTTTCAAACCTTGAAGGAAGGATGGATGGATGGATGGAAGGAGGGAAGAAAGGAAGGATGGATGGATGGATATAGATAGAATGACAGCTTGTCAAGACAAAGCCTTGTTTGAAAGTTTCAAGCCTTGAAGGAAGGAAGGAAGGAAGGAAGGATGGATGGATGGATGGATGAATGGATAGATATAGATAGAATGACAGCTTGTCAAGACAAAGCCTTGTTTGAAAGTTTCAAACCTTGAAGGAAGGATGGATGGATGGATGGAAGGAGGGAAGAAAGGAAGGATGGATGGATGGATATAGATAGAATGACAGCTTGTCAAGACAAAGCCTTGTTTGAAAGTTTCAAACTTTGAAGGAAGGAAGGAAGGATGGATAGAACAACAGCTAGACAGATAGAATGATGTGATTGATAGACAGACAGATGTGTTGAATTTCTTTGAATTACAGTTAAGTAAATTTCTCTTCCTCACATTCCAATTCAATTTCCTGTGGGGTGTGGCCAATTCAATTCAAGAAATTACAAGGAGCCAGTTCTGTCTTTTGAAACACCTTGTTTGAAACATTGCTTTACATTTCATAAGTTTCATTCTCCATCAATGTCTTCTCTTATCGCCCTGAGTGTTGACTGGACACAATTCTTGAAGTCAGAGGCATTTTATATTGACGGTAACTTTCTCCAGTCTTATTAATGAGGGAGCACAAGGCTGCCGGCATCTTTCCCAGGCCTGCTTGGGGAGAAACCTTGCACGGTAATTGCTATCGACAGTACCATGAAAGTAAACCTCAGCAGAAATCCCTCAGGAGTCAGGGGTCCATCCTTTCTCTTCCTCATCCAAACGCGCATCTGCATCATGGGAGAGACAAAAAGGCAGCAACATGACAACAAAAACAAAGACTACATAAATTTACCAAAGAGATTCTGATCTGCTTTGGTTGTGCTGAGCTGGTGAAGTTAGCCGCAGGTCCTGTAGGACTTCCAGGGGATGCGAGGCGTAGCTGAAACAGATTGTCAGGGACTTTGGGAGAACGCCGCTAAAAATCGCTGAGGATTATTCAAAAATGCGCCGTCGATCAATACAAAACAGTTAGAGTGGAAGGAAGCTCAAAAACGGAGTCCCCTGGTTCCTCTTAGAGACAACTAAATTAACATCATTTTTGAGTTTTCCTAGCAGCAGTATCTGTTGTGTAATCCTTTTATTTGTTCCATCTGTTTCTCATTTTACTGCTTAAATTATACGCTTGCGTAACTTTCTTCCTTCAACTGTTTGTGGCTATTCAAAACAACAAAACAAAAAACAACAAAGAGAATCTACATTTAATCAAGAGGTTGAAGAAATTAGTAGACCACATGCTCCGCAAACTTCATAGCCAGTCTCAAAAATTCACACAGCAGTAGAATACAGTCTTGTTTGAGGAGCTAAATAAGGTCACAGTTTTATTATAAATGACAGTGACAGCTGCCTGGATGACTAATTGTCTAACTACATTCTCGTGTGTTCTGGGTGTTTTCATGTGTGGTTTTGGTAACACATCACATTATATTACTGAGGCTAATCAAACATTTACATTTGTGTTTTCAGCAAGCCTTCAGCTAGCAAGCTAACAGCTTAGCTTAATATATTAGCGCTAATAAAAGCACTTTTATTTAGCTAGCGCAACATATCATGATAGCATGCTATGTTTTAGTTACTGTCAGTATGATAACAGTTAATTCTTGACAACTAAGAGAACAAAAAAGTGACTTGACTTTAGTTATTCGCTCAAACAGCATTAGCGTGCTCTATATAAACAGGACAATTCAAGTCACACCTGTTAGCAAATATGACTACCAATTTCAAACACTGAATGAAGAAGCATCAAACAAATCACTGTCTCGATTTTTCCTTTTTCTCATCCCTCTCTCATTGAGTTGAGGTGGACTGTGGGTAGACGCAGCCATCCAATTTTACAACAGATGAACCTGTTCAGCAGATGCTGCTCATTTTCCCCGGGGCCTTAAGGAGCGCGAATAGACAGATAGATTTCTGCCTGACTGCGTCTGACACCTGCTCACACCTGCGTGGCTGGGACTGCAGGAGACATGCTTCAGAGAACTGCCTGACCTTTAATCTGACCAAGCGAACATCGCTGCTAATTAGACTGATTCAGGACTGTACTGGTTCACAGGTAAGAGTGAAAACCTTTTCAAAGTTGTTTTAAATGGTATTTTTTCATGCTTAAGTTGCTGGTAGAGTGCTATCGGTCCAGAGAACGGATAAGTTGGATAAGACCATAATATTTGCATGTGAATAAACTTTACCAACCAAATTGTTGAACATGTATTTCAGAAGGTCATACAAATGGATCTGGAGTTTGTACATGTTGTAGGATCCAAAAGTCCCAAAGCTGGGATTTGTCTTCCATTTTCACCTGGAAATAAACACAGATTTAGAAAGAATTAAAACAAATAAAAGTTATAATGTAAAATATAGGCAAATGTAAAATTCTGTACTATTTATCTAAGATTTTCATGTCTTTCTTTCTTCAGTCAAAAAGAAATTAAAGTTTTTGAGGAAAACATTCCAGGATTTTTCTCCATATAGTGGACTTCAACAGCTACCAATGGGTTGAAGGTCCAAATTGCAGTTTCAATGCAGCTTCAAAGGGCTCTAAATGATCCCAGATTAGGAATAAGGGTCATGTCTAGCGAAACGATCGGTCATTTTCTAAAAAAAAATTAAAATGTATATACTTTTTAACCATAAACGCTCAACTCTGCTCTGCGATGCACCACGCATTACTTAATCACGCATGACGTAGGTGAAAGTACCGCGGTAGGGCTGAAAACTCCATCTCATTTTCTCCTCCAACTTCAAAATCGTTTTACCTTTTTCTTATAAAGGCCATTTGGCTAAGTCTTTGCATGTTCGCTTTGTAGACACTGGATCTGTACTTTCACCTACGTCATATGTGACCTTTCTAACGTGATTACGTAATGCATGGCGGATCGCAAAGCTAGTGCAAGACGAGCATTTGTGGTTAAAAAGTATACAATGTTTCTTTTTTTTGGAAAATGACCGATCGTTTCGCTAGATAAGACCCTTATTCCTCGTCTGGGATAGTGTAGAGCCCTTTGAAGCCGCATTGAAACTGCAATTTGGACCTTCCACCTGTTGTACCCCACTGAAGTCCACTATTTGGAGAAAAATTTGGTATCAAAGTTGGTATTGAGAATCATTGAATTTCACTTGAATTATTAACAACTCTAACCATAAAATACTAGATAAAATACTTTTGTGACTAAAACCATTATGAATAAATTTTCTATTGAGGTCATCTGTAAAATTTAAATTTTTAGCAAATTTCTGGGGACTTTTTCATCAATTTGTTTCATCAAAGTTCCCAAAAGTATAGGTAGGTCAAACAAATACGCAACATCAAGAACAAGCAGATTGCTTTATGATAGTCTGACTAGTTCTGCACAGCATCTGGCGTCTCCTCACACCATTTGCCACACCCTCACAATAAACGCTCTACACAACGTCAGCGCCAATGACATTTCCTCGGTTTTGTGGGTTATTTGAACATACTGATAGCTAGTGAAGTGGTCCATTAACACCCCGGATAAAGGACAAACCTGATGAGCTCTAAATGCAATAAGATGGAACGTTATCACATCTCGCAAGGGGAACGTGAACTCGGGAGGTTGACATTTAGTCATCCTGCTAGCACACATGGATGTCCTTAATAACAAAAGATGTGCGTGTGCATCAGTGGGCTTAACAATTAATTGGACATAGACAGTCCCCTCTATTAGGATTTTAGATTGGAGAACACAAACAGAGACGTTATCTCAGCACATTTTCAGCTGTTTCATGACTCTACGGTAGACCTCATAAATTTTGCTAACATTCCGGCATGTGATTAATATTTGTTTTAATTTTCACTGTGACTCAAAGTTAACACGGGTCAATCAATATTTAATGTTTTGGTGAATATTCATAATTGCATTGGGAGAGAGTAATTGGTTAGCATTATGTCTTAGATTTTTTATCCCAGAGTGAGAGCATAAACATGAGGACTTTAATTTAGAGTATGGCCTTGGTGAAAAAGTTTCTCTTCAGACTGATAAAGTTATTCAACTTCATTAAATGTTCAAAAACCAAATCTCAGACTTACTGAGACTTCACAAAGCTTTACTTTAAGTAAATATTATCATTCTTATTAGTCAGCAAATTGTATGACATAGTTGGATCTCAAAATTGCTAGTTCATATTAACGAATGTTAACAAACTGAACGATGAACAGTTTATTTCTGTTTTTAAGAGTTTGATGCCTGGAAGTGACATGCTTTCTATATATAACCTAGAGGAAACATTCTTAGGAAGTTGTTGGAAGATTTAACGCTCAAAAGAACGTAAGGAGATAAACCCGCACAAGTTTCCGTGGCATCTTACACACTTCTCTATCCCAAGGCACTTTTCTTCCCCAGAGTGTATTTGGTTCATTCTCACGACCGCATCACAAATAAGCTGCTTTTCCCTCCATATAGCCAAGAGGAGAATTTATTCTTTGGCTATCCGGAGCAGTCCTGCCCAACTTTTAAACAGTGATGAAATGGACTTGACACCAGGGGCACACTTGGAAGACGAGCTAAGTTTACAGCCTCCCTGCAAGGGATTTTTTCCCCGCTTTTCCTTCTATACCCCTCTCCAAGGTCAGGCACCTCAGGCGGTGTTTTGGGTTTACCCATGTGTTTACTTCTATATGATTTATAACACAAAAACGGATTCTGGAATTAAATATTTACAGATTTTTTATCCAGAGACATGACTTTTGCACAAGCTTTTGGAGCTACAGCCATCTGACGTCAGAGTTTAGTATGTTTGTTTGGAAAGCATGTGAACTCTGGTTGGGTTCTCAATTGGTATGAAAGCAATACACCCTAAAGGGTCGTTCACACCAAGAACGATAAATTATAGCGATAACTACATTAGCATCATCACCAAAGCGTTTTAACATTTTGTTTATTAGCATGCGCTACGGTTACGTCATCTGCCACTTTAAATGTTTTATCCCTTTAAGTCGGTTGGATTCTGATTGGCTGATTGTCAATGTTTTTATTGTTCATCAGCTGAAAAAAAAAATAGTTCTGAAAGAGACTCAAATGATGTTTCTCTGTCATTATTGTTATAGCTGTGGAGTGGACTTCCCTATTCTCACAGAAATAAGGCCCGTTCACACCAAGAACGATAACTATAAAGATAACGATTAAGATATAGTTCTAAAAATCGTTAGAATAGCACTGTCCACACCACAGCTATAACGATAACGATATAGAGAAACGATATCGTTGGGATCACTTTCAGAACAATTTTTTTTCCAGCTGTTGAATGATAAAACACTGACAGCCAATCAAAATCCACTCTAATTTAAGGGCTCACGCATTTAAAATGGCAGACGACACTGCGGAGGAGTTAAATCGCCGAGGTCCAGAAAAAGCCATCACTTTTTGACAAGTCAACCCCCCTTTTCAAGGATACTTTAAAGAAAATTGATATATGGAAAACAATTGGTCATACCCTCGGAATAAATGGTGAGAAGTATTAACAATGAGATCATTATGCCAGGCTAGCAAACAGTGTAACATAAAATTACCTCAGGTATCCAGCGCTAGTTTCGATGTGCTATTGCTTCCTTTAAAGTTGCAGGGAAAAAGACTAGGCATTTTTATTCCACTATATTGACTACATCAGCTAAATTTACTGTTAGATTAGATCGATTACACTAGCTATCCACTCAAAACATAGCATGCTGAGGACATCTGCTGGTTAAAGCCGTGTAAATGCAACAGGAACAGCAAAAACAAGTTGTACACACTTTGAAACCACAGCGCATGAGCTTAGAATAAACAAACCGTTATCGTTCGTTGGTGCGGACGCAAATATAGTTATCGTTCTTTATAGTTATCGTTCTTGGTGTGAACAGGCCTTTAGAATGATTAGTAGAACTTTATAGTTATCATTATAGATATCGTCCTTGTTGTGAATGGCCGACACAATCTCATGGCAATTCGTAACTCTTTTACGTTTAGGTGAAATGGTGGCTAATTTGTATGATCTCATTCACACATTTTCATATGGTCTGCTTACGCCCCAGTGACGGGTATGTTTAGGGTACATTTTTGTAGGATTCACAGTGTACGAATTCATCGCCACCTTGTAACATAGTTATGTTTTCCCGTGAGATCAGGTTGGATCGGCACTTAAAGGGATAGTTCACCCAAAAATGAAAATTATCCCATGATTTACTCACCCTCAAGCCATCTGCGTCTGCCAGAAGCTAGTTATTTTAGTTTATAAAGTTTTAAATATGGATATCTTTCTTACAAAAACCCATCACTTCACTTTATTAAGACCTTTATTAACCTCTTGGAGCCGTATGGATTATTTTTATAATGGATGGATGCATTTTTTTGGGCTTGAAAATCCCCCATTCACTACCATTAGAAACCTTGGAAGAGCCAGGATATTTTTAAATTTAGGATGGCTTGAGGGTGAGTAAATCATGGGATAATTTAAATTTTTGGGTGAACTATCCCTTTAACTCACATAACTGGCTAGCCATCTGATCTCAACCTTTTCTTCAGCAAATTCCCTCATACATATCACTAACTGCGATTTTTATCCCTGCTAATTTGTTTGTTGGATGGTTTACGGCATATTTACAAACAGATATCTAAAGATCATCACACCTTTAAAATATTCAGCGGCCTGAACTGTGAGGTGAAAACCTGAACTCTTCTACTCTCATCATGCTAATGCATTACCTCCGTATCAAAGCTGTCTGCTCACAGAACCTCGATTTGGAGAGTCAGAAACACAGAGGGGTCCTGAATTTCAGGACCCCTCTGAAGAAAAGTAACACAATTGCCAAGCAAAAGAAAAAAATCTGCAGCAAAATAAAAGAAATTATTTACAGGTGCTTCCACTCTCCGACAAAGACGAAGAGGAGGGGCGGCAGCTCTCATCCGTACTGATGGATGGATGGTGTAATGCGCATAGTCTTGTTGTGGTTATACATGTGTGATATATTGAGCAGAGGAGGAGATCTGGCCACCATCCAGCATCACATTAAGCCAAGTTTTATTGAAGATGACTCAGCACTCCGCTAAAATATCTCACGATGCATGAATATGTTCGTAAATAAGTATGCTGAAGAGTAGATTACTAATAAATACTACAATCTTAAGTGAGCTGGTTATAAAACGTTGGATATATTATCAAACGCTAGATTTTTCCATTAGAAAAAAGGGTTCTTTCTCGCAATCACTACTATGTGGCTGCTAAGGTGTTCTGATTGGTTGCTGTGCCGTTGCTGGGGGTTCTGATTGGTTGGTAGTGCTTTGCTAAAATCGTAATAGAGCGATTTCCAGAACCAGCATAAGATTTTTGGAATGTTATTCAACCAAAAAGGAATGTGACGAAAAACCCTATTGCCAGTATTCAAAATGAAAACAATCATAAACAAAAGGGCAGCGTTTCGGGAGTTAAGCGTGAGAAATGGCAATAACAGGCTCTGTGCGCGTTGAGCAGTTCATGATGTTGAGCCATCTTAAGTGGATTACAGTTGACTTAGCACTCCACCTTCACAGCAGGACATCTAACTCTGCTTTACAAGCCACAAGAAGCCTGTTCGCCTGTCCTATAATGCGCCAGCTCCGATTAATCCAAGAACACTAGTCCTGTTTTGTCATTGTTAGTCATTTTCTGCTAATATGATAATGAGGCTTTAAACAGATTGGGTGCAGAGTTCACTGCAGCTTAAACGGCCGTTCAATGGTGGAACAAGCTTCTATGTGGTTCTGGTTCAGGGTTTGTGTTCATGTTGCAATTAAATGAGGAAAAATTAACTACAGAGAGCCGTAACAGGGGATATGATGGAGGCAAGAGAGCTTTTAATTACTTAATATAGTTTACATGAGTTACTTGCTGTTCAATGCTAGCTGTGCTAGAAAGGTTTTTTTTTTTTTTTTTTTTTGCGATTCCATGCATAAAATGTCCCTAATATCTAACTAGATCACTATCAATAAGTTTCTCTCTGACAGCAACAAGGAGTTGGGGACCTGTCCTTTTTATCCAATCAGAAAACATTCTCTGCCTTTCGCATGTTCCGGTTGGCTGACGTGTTTGGAGGGCGGATTTTCAGATTTTCTTTAAACTATTTTTTGAATGCATTTTGATCTTATTGTGTACAAATCATCCAACATGTTTCATTTTTTGGCCTTCATAATTATTATATGTGACCCTGGACCACAAAACCAGTCTTGAGTCGCATGGGTATATTTGTAGCAGTAGCCAACAATACATTGTATGGGTCAAAATTATCGATTTTTCTTTTATGCCAAAAATCATTAGGATATTAAGTAAAGATCATGTTCCATGAAGATATTTTGTAAATTTCCTACCATAAATATATCAAAAATGTATTTTTGTGAGTGGATATGCATTGCTAAGGACTTCATTTGGACAACTTTAAAGGCGATTTTCTCAATATTTAGATTTTTTTGCACCCTCAGATTCCAGATTTTCAAATAGTCGTATCTCGGCCAAATATCGTCCTATCCTAACAAACCATACATCAATGGAAAGCAGCTTTCATATTATGTATACATCTCAATTTAAAAAAATGTACCCTTATGACTGCTTTGTGGTCCAGGGTCACATATATCAAGTCGATCTTCTGGTAAAATGGCTGACATATTGTATTTCATTTCATAGACATAAACCCCGCCCCTTTCTTACAATCGACTGCAAGCTTGCATTCAGCTCTGCCTCCATCTAATCAACAAACGATAAACAGAAGCAAGTTCCCGCCCTAATTGTTTTTCTTTTACAATAAATCACTCAGATATACATCACAATAATATATTATCTGTTGCTACTTCTGTTACATTGCGGCTTTAAGTGGTCAGGTAAAAGTTTAGTCTGAATTTGTATTATTTTAATAGCATGATTCTGTGCATTATTTGTCCTAAAATGCATACTTATAGCAAGTACACTTGTCTTTTGTAAGCCTACACATTAAAAAGTGGAGTGGTTTATAGCTCTTTTTTACCGTCTTTGTATTGTCACCGAGATGAGGCGTCATTCACCTTGTTCCAAGTCAGGTTTATTTGTTCTATCTGTGTAGGCGATATGAGTGCAAAACAGCGGTATTCTTTGTCAGAGAAAATGTGTGAAGGTGTAGTACGCCGTCAATCAAATTCCGCCATCCTCGATAAAACCTGGCATGGAGGTGAAGGTGACAACAAGCAAAGCTCTTTCTTACATTACACCTGCTTTCACTGGATTAGATACCCACTCAAAATATGCAAATTCAGAGCTGTCAGCTCAAGAAAATCTGTAGAAAGAAAAAAGAGTCTGACGAAGTTGAAGTCAATGTCAAATGCATCATCTGCATTTCTTTCAGTTGTCTGGTCACTCTTTAAAAAAATAGCTCCCAAAAATAAAACTTCTGTCATTATTTACGCACCCTCACGACGTTCCAAACCTGTATGTGGCTATTTCTTCAAAATGAGAACATTTTTTTTTTTTGGAATGACATGAGAGTTGAGTAAATAATGACAATCCCCCCCAATTTTTTCTGCTCAAGAGCACTTCTGATTCCCAAAGAACTGCAAAAATAGAGCTGTCGTTTGTCATGTTTGTTCATAAGTCACCATTAATGAGTCCGCTGTTGTCCTACTCTTGCTGAACAGCTATGGAAGAGGCCTTCTTACAGGTGAGTGAGTCAGAACCATATGTCATCTTCTGCCTAGACACGAGAAAGAGTTCTGGACCAAACATGATGTTTCTCCAATATCGCTGCCCTCCTTTGCTCCTTTATGAGTCAGCCAGGGCAATTTGCCATCAGCCAGTCTGAAAAAAATGAAACAAAACAAAAACATGCACTTTAAAAGGTAAAAAATGACTCAATAGGGGACACTAGACAAGACGTTACTGGAAAGAGATTTGGATGATTAATATTGAATGAGTCCCTAAACGTGTGGCTGACTTTCGGAAGACTCAAAGATCTTTTTGTTTGGTCAATGGATAAAGAATCAATCTCTTTTCATCCGTACTTCCATTACCTGTGTCCCCAGTGTCTCTGTATTTAGTAGCATTGGGAAAGCTACTTTAAAACTTTACGCATAATATAAAAAAGTAGTTTTTTTTTAAATTTATTTCTTTTGAATAGTTAGCTTCAATACAAGCGTCAAATATGTAATTTATTCTGTTAAGATAGTTTCCCCTCAGCTTAATGTGCAGAGACAACTACAAATAAAGCAAACTGTGGTGCTATCAGAATATTCCACTGTTTATTTGAGTATTCCGACCATCCTGACATAGTAACAGTGACTCAACCAATGGAGTGAGTTTGTGGGCAGGGCCATCTGCTTGTCCAACCAATGGCAGATGGGGGGAGCAGCACTCAGGAAGCCATTCATTTGTGCAAATCTGCTTGGTGCCAATACTTGGACAGAAATTACAACCTTCATAACTATCAAATAATATAATGTTTCATAAAGATTAACACAAAACAATGGGGATTAAACCAAAAACAGATACAACTAATAAACATAGAAAAACACTCCAGTTTCTAAATATTTCAAAACAAAAAAAGTGAAGTAAGAAGTAAAATACCTTTTGTGTTTAATTATTTCTCAAGTTCAGTCAAAGTCCCTTTAAGACAAGTCATTTCACAGCTCCTATCTCTTTGAATGGGGAAACATCAAATTCTCCAAAGCTGTTTGCCAAACTTTCGATTAAATTTCATATTTGAAATCACCAATGAAATCTGACAACACTGTCTTATAAATTTTGTTTCTAAACGCTTGAATCATGACCAAAAAAAAAAAAAAAAAGTATTTTTCAGGCTGGATCAAGCTAATGCACATGCGCAATCCTAAATGTGCGTCTCTTGTGTCTCATTTCGGAGGCGCGCGTCTGACTGTTTCTATAGTAACCGGAGCTTCTAACGGCCGCTGCAGTGACGCAATGACTTTACCAATCGGCGATTGGCTCTTATTTAGAAGGCGGGACTTATTCCGCTATATTGAGCGTTACACTTTCTCCCATTCAAAACAATACGAGTGACGCGTCTTGTGTTATTCTATAGTCTTTGGTCCAGTCTTCTGTAAAGGAGCATGCACAATATGATCTCTAAAAACAGTGATATAGCCTAGTATTTTAACATGTTACATGGCTACTTGCTACCAAACAGTGTCATTTTTACAGTTCACCTTTTGTCATGGTACTAAAAAATGCAGTAAACTTAGCAAGTCAAGTCAATTTCATTTGTATAGCACTTTTCACAATACACGTTTCAAAGCAGCTTTACAGGAAATCATAATGTCAGTATAATATCTGACTTATAGTCACGTTTAGCACGTTTAGGTGATAATATTGTTTACATTTTGTGATGATATAAACAATTACACAGTTAAAATATGCTGTGCCTATAGTAGGTCACTTTATGTGAGTATACTTTATGTATGCGGATAAAGCTGGATATACAGTACTTCTACAGTATATCCGACTTGTGTGATAATATAGTTAAACAATAATGCAGCCAAGATTTACTATACATGTATATACTGCTTTACATGAGTGTACTGTATGTATGTGGGTAAAGTTGGATGTGCTATAAATCCAACTTTAAATATATCGCTGGCCGTAAACTGACTCCGTTACCTCCAAAGTATTCTTACAAACATAGCTGTGTCCTTCTATTATTACAGTCATCTCACTGTGCTGATATACGTAGGAACCCCAATTACCTTTGAGTGACAATCAACTGAAAGTACCTCATATGCTAAATGGCGAATGAACACAAGTATCTCCTACTTCCATTTGCCGGGTCTCAGTTACGTTGCTGTTTATTCTCTTCTGCAAATTACGCCAACGAGAAGGCCATTAATTGCAGTGGGTGAGATCAATTGTTAGATTGTTATTTCATCCACTAGCTTGATGAAAGGCGAGGGAGGGGAATGAGAGGGTGCGAGCCCGGGCTACTCAGAGAGCGAGGATGACACCGCCGACTATAACGAGTTGTGTCTCTCCCATTAATCAATGCCTTCCACGCAATTTGCCATCTGTGAATTGGGACTGACCCATCTCGGGGGTCACTGGCCAATTTTCCACAGCGGTCGGTCTGCGTCGGGCTGAAATCCCTGCACATGCCAAGCGTTGCTGGTGAGTGATTCGATCGTCCCTTAAATGGCTGCAGGCATTGATGCTCAGAAGTTTTTGCCTCCCACACCTAAAACTTTTCAAGGCATGAATACGTTTCATCATTTGCATTTGACATTTGATATTACTGTCGAATTGATAGAGTGCTACACTACTCTACAGGTACTACAAAGTCCTCTAATGTGCATTTGTAATTTGTAATATATAAAAATCATCATCCCTTTTTTAAAATTTGCTTTGACAGTATCCATTTGTCTTTGTCATAAACTAGAACAATAATTTGACTCGATAAGAGTTCCCTTTGGCATCTGTCAGGTTTGCGACTATACTTAAAGCTGAAGCATATCAATTTTTAAATGTTTAAATAATGCTCCTTTTACAAGATGTAATATAAGTCTCTGCTGTCCCCAGAATGTGTCTGTGAAGATTTTGCCCCTATTTGGGTGTGAGCAAAAACAAGCCATTTTTGTGTGTGTCCCTTTAAATGCAAATGAGCTGCTGCTCCTGGCCTGCTTTCCAAAAGAGGGCGGAGCTTTAACAGCTCACGCTTTGGTTGCTCAACAACAACAAAGCTAGAGAATCTCACGCAGCCAAAATGAGGATTGTCAGTAACGGTGTTCAGCCTTACATTGTACAAACCGGAGTCGGACACTGATGGAGAGACTCAGGAAAGAAGTTATAACTTTTAGAATGTATCTGGACATTTCTGAATGGTTAGTGGATAAATTTATGTAGTTGCTGTGGAGTTGATCGACTCATCGACTAGCATGTGCCGTCATGTTAATCTTTTGGGCAAATCCAGCGTTGAACTGACCCTCGTTTGTGAAGCAGTCCGGCGGAAAATGACGGCATGGCAACAACAACTCTTCCTCTTCTCTAAAGCAGCCGAACATGGCCTCACACCCTTTGTTGCATGTTCTCAGGAGCAGGCTTTATGTAAATTTTGGGGTTTGTGATGTCACAAACCCTGGAAGAAGCTCTTGGTAGCCCCTACCAGCAATTTGTTGTAGTCCTGTTACTGGGAACTGTTCTGGGAACCCAAAAATGGTTCTATGGCATCGCTATGAAAACCCTCTTTTGAGACCTTTATTTTTAAGAGTGCAGTTAAACTTTAGTCGACTATGAATAAGCCAACACTGTATACGTTTTAACACGTAATGTGGACTGAAATAATCACTTCATAAGATAAATGAGTGGTTGTCTTCTGTGGAGAAAACACACATCTAGTTATCACCTCACCAACTGGCAAATCACCCATAATTGCTCCTCTCAAGAGGGTCAAGCACCACGCTGGGCCTCCCACCATTTTACACTGCCTACGCCAGTGCTAACACTGCTAACGGGAGAAGAGAAACGCACGTCCCAAGACGCCTTTCTTCCTGTCTGCTTCCCGTCCATGATGAAAGAACTTCTTCTCGCATGTTACCACTACCGTAATTGGTTTCAGTGAAGAGCTGCACCATGGTGGTAATTGTATTTTATGATCACTGAATTTCATTAAGTGTCTAATTGAAACATTGTGCCCCGGTGCTAGAGGGAAGCTAATTAAAAGGAGGAGCCCCAAACAATCTGCTACCAATAGAGTGGGAATTGAAGAATTAATTAAATACACAATTTTGCAACAAAGGTGCATTAACTCAGTGAGAATGTAACGTGATGGTGGTTATAGGTTGTTTTTAAATGAAAACCCCTCAGCCAAAATGATATCTGACATATACACACACATATATATACATATATATATTATATATATATATATATATATGCCCCCCTGAAGTAATTAATTAATTGACTCTGGTTTAATGCAAAAAAAAAAAAAAAAAAAAAAACCTCCAGGGTTTGAAGAAGAGCATTGATTTACTTGAAAAGGATTCCTATGCAGCCCACATCTACCAAAAAGAGGAAACCAAAAGGATATTGCAGTTTTGCAAGAAAAAGGTGAGCATCAGGGTTACGAAATAGCGGCAAAAAGACTTATCAAAGAGTTCATGAGAAGAAAATCTAATTATAAACCTCAAGTCCAAATTTCTCTCTCACCTCTTAAGCTTACCGAGCCCAAAAGACACTTGAGAGTGAATCTAATTTTTTGTGTCAAAACACCCCATTCCGTCTTGTTCCTCATCCCTCTAGAACAAATCAATGAGATTCATTAGGTTCAAATCCCTCGGGATTAGTTGTTGCACAGTCACCAAGATAAGGAGGATAAGGAGGAGATGGCGAGAGAGAGTGAACGAGAGCGGAAGAGAGGCACAAAAACAGATTAATGGTGCTCCATCATTGCAGCTGAACTAAACATAGTGTGCAGCCAAACAATTTTGCTGCAACAAACGTCACAGTATTGTACTGTATTCAATAAGAGCTTCTGCGCATTGATTTAGCTGTCTAACCATTAGTGATGACTGGCTTCACGTCTCATTGTTTTAAAGCCCATAAGCTCTCCTTATCTTCCCAACATGATGGTGCAGGCTGTACTCAAAGTCATTGGACAATGTGCTGCTTGTCAGCCTCATTGCACCTTCATAAACTCATGTTTGCTTGTCTAATAATTGGCCTTTTGTGTTAACGGATGTTGTCAGGAAATAACAATATATTCATTATGAAAATGTTAAATTTGATAAAGTTTCTAAAGTCAACATGAAACGACCACTATAAAAAATATATTGTAAAAATATAACACCCTTTTGAGACAAATTTGTGTATATATACTAAAAAAAAAAAAAAAAAAAAAAAATATATATATATATATAAATTAAATTGAAAAAAAAAAAAGATCAGAAAAGTATTCAGAAAGCAATTTATGTCCAATTTGGAGCTGCAAATTGAACTGTTGTATTGAAAATAGACTTAAAGAGTTAGTTAACCCAAAAATGAAAATTTTGACATTAATTACTCACCCTCATGTCGTTCCACACCCGTAAGACCTTCGTTCATCTTCGGAAAACAAATTAAGATATTTTTGATAAATTCTGTTGGCTCAGTGAGGTCTCCATTGATAGCAAGTTAATTTAGTCTTTCAAACGCCCAGAAAGCTACTAAAAACATATTTAAAACAGTTCATGTGACTACAGTGGTTCAACCTTAATGTTATGAAGTGTCAAAAATACTTTTTGTGCACCAAAAAAAAAAAAACGACTTTATTTAACAATATCTAGTGATGGGCGATTTCAAAACGCTGCTTCGAAGCTTTACGAATCTTTTTCTTCGAATCAGTGGTTCAGAGCGTGTATCAAACTGCCAATGTCACATGATTTCAGTAAACGAGGCTTCGTTATGTATTACGTGTTTCAAAATTTCAATGGTTCACGTGACTTTGGCAGTTTGATACATGCTCCGAACCACTGATTCAAAACAAAAGATTCGTAAAGCTTCGAAGCTTCATGAAGCAGTGTTTTGAAATCACCCTTCACTGGATATTGTTGAATAAAGTTGTTATTTTGTTTTTTTGGCACACAGAAAGTATTCTCGTCACTTCATAACATTAAGGTTTAACCACTGTAGTCTCATGAACTGTTTTAAATATATCTTTAGTACCTTTCTGGGCGTTTGAAAGTCTAAATTAACTTGCTGTCAATGGAGACCTCACTGAGCAATCGGAATTTATCAAAAATATGAACGAAGGTCTTATGGGTGTGGAACGACATGAGGGTGAGTAATAAATGACAGAATTTTCATTTTTGGGTGAACTAACCCTTTATCATTGTTCAAAATTCTTGTTTTGTAGTCCATAGGAAAACAACAGCAAATGGGATTGGAACAATAATGAAAAAAATCGTGATCATTCACATCACTTAAAATGTGGCTATATAAATTTATACAAATTTGTAAATATATTTGCAACACACACACACACATACAGTATATATATATATATATATATATATATATAGGTAACACTTTACAATATGGTTTCATTAGTTAACATTAGTTATTAAGAATTATCAATAATTCTACAGCATTTATTAATCATGGTTCATGTTAATTGCAACATTTATTAATACATTGTTAAAATCTAAAGTTGTATTTTGTTAACATTAGTTAATGCACTGAACTAACATGAAGGACTGCATTTTTATTAAACTAACATTAACAAAGATTAATAAATACTGTAACAATTGTACTGCTCATTGTTAGTTCATGTTAGTTAATGCATTAACTAATGTTAACAAATGAGACCTTATTGTAATGTGTTAGACATAACTATAAAAGCCATGTTATGCGTCAGCTCCAGCTGAAATGATTTATTGTTTTCTCAGGGTGTCTGACTGACATGGGCACCGTGTTGAGTTATTGGACAGCAACAGCTCTGGGGGCCTACGAGATGTCATTATTGACTGTTGAGGTGAAAGTATTTATAACCCGCAGACGACAGCCCCACTCACCTTCCTCCGGTCGGGGCGTCACGTCACTTTGGGATTCCCGAGATGGTCTGCGACAGCACCTTTTTGAGGTGAGGTTTTATTGCAATTGATCTTGCCTTCCCCCCCTCCCACAAGAGTTGCGGCTCGAAGCACATCGGAGGAATTTCAATTCTCACGGCCTTCCCGGCGTCAAGCACGCACGGCCTTCGAGGAGCAGATGCAAAGGCAGTCAGTTGTGAACTTTACATTTGCAATTGTCAAAGGCACGCCGAGGCACAAGAACTTGAGACAACTAACACATATTGGCTAACGCATTGCAGTGGATTTCGAGCGTGGGTGAGGGGGGACAAAATTGAAACGAGAACAGACTTCAAAATAAAAGGGGGAAAAAAAAAAGAGAAGACATGGCACTCTCTATGTTTCACATGAGGGAACAGATTGGGCCAGTCACTCAATGTCATCTTTTCTCTGATGGGAATGAAAGGGGAAAAGAAATGCACTGTGCCTGCTACAAATGGCAGAGGCCTATAAAAAGGACCATATGAAATGCTGGCATTAATACTGGGGCTTACCCTCCAATCAAAACGCCATTCATGTAGTGTTAAGAAGGAAGGTGTAATTGGTGCTGACACAAAAACACTTCAGAGATCAGGCGGCTGTGAGAGCCCTCGCCTTTGCCTGCTTTAATTAAAGAGAGGAATTAGTGGGACGGAGACACTCCACACATTTCAGCTTCATGCTTGAGTTCTACAACTTGCTTGGGTGGAAACAATGACCTCCACTTGAAATGTTCAATTTTGGGGTTTCTTCTCATGGTGCTCGTTGACATTTAGTAATGGTTTGTCTCTATGTGGTTTGTAACATTTCAGAGTCTTTCTTTTGAAAGGGTTCATTTTCCATTTCGGAAAGGTGATTTTTAAAGCAAACCTCTGTAAGGCAAAAACTAAAAAAAGATATTACATCTTGAGGTAAATTAATAAAGTTAATATGTTGGGATCAAAATGACCTTAAACTACAGTGCTCTCTAATCTCTGAGAGTCTACTGTGGCTGGCTTTATGCAAAATACGTGTTTGCGCAGACAAAAAGCAACAATTGTTGAAATGGACTGAAGCAACAGTAAGAAAACAATAGTTAAACGAAATTGGACCAGAGTTGGGTGAACATATATCAAGTGGAAAAACCATTTATAAAGCTGTCAGCGGCCCTTCTGACTCTCTCTGTGCCTCATTTAGAGTCGTGGTTTTAGCCTGCTGCTCACCCGCCTGCCACACTCAGGGATTAACACAAAGAAAGAAGAAATGAGCAGGAGTGGGGGATTGAAGAAAAGTAGTAACACGCTTCACATCACTTCCTGTGGCCATATCATGGGACAAATAGACTTTTTTACTGTTGTCCTCAGAGATGATACGGGCCATTCAGGGGTATCTTTGAAAACGCTACAAAGCCAAAATACAATTTTTTGGGATTTTATTTGGAAGAAAAGACAGGACACCAGAAGTACAAGGGAAAGGGATCTGAAATTTTGCAAGCCACATTCAGAATCTCAAAGTTTCAACAACTCTATTCTAGTCAGTGTTGGGTAGTAGCGATGCTAACTAAATTTTTCAGTAGTGTGACAGGAGCTCAGTTGTTTTTAAAACAAATTAGCTTTTAACAAGCTACTTTTTTTTCAAAATTGTAGGAATTTCTTGAGTAAACCACATTCCACTTTTCTCAATTGCCCTGGAGTGCGTTAAATATAATAATAAACCTGACTGTTATATAGTAAAAAAAAGTATTTTTAAAAATGACCTTTAAAATGTCCACTCTTGAAGCTGCAATATGTAGATTTTCGCCACTAGAGGTCGCCTATTCAAAACAAAGGAGTTGCTTGATGACGCCGAGTTTGAGTGCGGAATCATGGGGGATGTCGTCTTCACCTCACAGCCGGTGGAAAAGAATCATGACGGGACTCGGGCAGAAATCATGTTCATGGATGAGATTATCAACGTTACTGTAGTATAAAGCAGCGTAGGGAGCGATTGCTAATGAGAGACAAGCGCGACACACGCCTCGCGAGCAGCGGAGCTTTTATTATGCCGCAGCCGCTGCTTAAGCTTCTTCCGGTCAAGTGTATGAGGTAAAACAGCACTGGTTATCATATTAGATACATTTGACTGTGTTGAAAATGATGTTACTTATAACGTTACTTAATGACACTTGTTGTGCGCTGCAGTAAGCTAGATCGATTTTAGAATATCATATTAATAAATGTGTGGCTTGTGTTGATAAATGGCATGCAATTAATTTCAAAACATATTGTATGATGGAGAAAATGCTGTATTTGAAAAAATATGGCATGGTAAAAGCATGGTACTCTTGGAAAATCAAGAAAACTAGATTTAAACAACAAGACTAAACATGTTGAGCTATATAACAATAATTCATTTTCTGTCTATAAATGTATCCAAACAGTTGTTCCCTTGTCTAATAAAACATGTAATATATTAAAAGTCTTTGGTGTTTCCATTGTTTCTACAAAATAAAACCGGAAACCGAGGGTAACGCAGATATGACGCTATTGACAGGCGACTCCCGGACACATCCCGTATCCTTGGTTAAAATCGTGATTTTCTCATGATATACAAATAGTTGGATACATTTGGGATATTGTAAGTACTCAACTGAATAAAATATATAACACCGGCCTAGTGGTTTTTTGGATATTTTATTGCAAAAATGTTACTTATTGTGCTTTTAATGAGCATATATGGTGTATGTATGTATGTATATATATATATATATATATATATATTTATTAGGGGTGTAACAGTTATGGTTCGGTTTGTATCAATTAACATTTTACAGCTTCTTTTTTGGAATATTATTATACTTTATATTATTATAATATTTATTATATATAATACTTTTTACAATAAATGTACAAAATATTACTATACAAATACAATAAATATTAATGCTGCTGTTCATTACTATATTTACAACTCCCTCTCCCTATATGTAGCTACCTTTTGTCAGAAGCTAAAATTATGAGTAGTTTGTAGAGATTCAAAATTGATGCTATGGTTTCAAAGTAGCTTCGCCAACAGTGGCATTAGTTTCGCGTAGCCAGACCTTCAGACTGACAGTAGAAGGTCTGGACTCCATCGCAGCTTTCATTGGCCAAGGACCGCCCAAGAGGACCTTTGACTAACATGTAACTCAACCATTCACAGTTTGTTTTGTTCCGCGTCATGTTTAGGGGCGTGAAAATGTAAAGTCGAGTCGATGTCCCTACAATAACAGCCTGGCATGCATCTAATAAATTATTCATTCGAGAAAGTTGTGCAAGTTTACTGCAACAGTAGAGATGCGAACTTACAAACTTTTGAAAATCCAGCGTTTAGTCGATCCTGGTAAGCGCTCATTGTAACAGTTGTAAACACGATGGCGTTCTTCTTCCACAAAGGAGTTTGGCGTCACAGCATTTGTTTCCAGGTGGACCATTAAAGAACACAACACACGCATCTCCCGGACATCCTCTAGAATTCAACCAACCAGATGACGACTTCGAAAATCCTGAAGAGTTTCCAGTTAAGTGTGCCATATGCATCAGACGTTCAGCCAACGGTCCGTGGGCATGATTTCTGAGGTTGAGACTATGCTAACCGCTGGGCCTAACCCAGAAGCTATTTATAATGTTTTGTGGCCTTTTTTGCACTTTTAGTGACAGCAAACTAAGAATTTGTCAGCATCCTACCTCCTGTAGTTTGTCTCTGTGCCTCTAGAGGTCCCCTGTGTGCCTTTGTTCTTCCACGTGGGTCCTTGTTAGCATTATCCAGGTCACCTGTGCCTTGTTTCTCCTAAGGTATTTTAGTTGTGTTTTTTCCACTTGTTCCTCACTTGGTTTTTGAGTCTTGGCTGCGTGCTTCCTGCTTTGTTTCTCCAAGTCCTTCCAAGCTATCTCAAGTAAGGTGTTCTGAGTTATTTGGTTATTAATGTTCTTTAGTTTTGTTTTCTCCCCTCGTGGAGTTTTTATTTTCCCATGTGTTTTTTCCATTATCTCTTATGTTATTAATACCTCTGTCTGAGAAGAACTTTTGTTGGATTTTTGCTTGAAAAGACTTTTTTTTTTTATTAAATCTACATCGCCTGGAGTACTGCCTTGAGTGTTTCGTTTGGGTCCAACATTACAGTCTCTGTGGCCTTGTGGCAGATATCTCAACCACCACACCAGAGACCTGCGTTCTAGCCCTGCTTTTGACAGAATTGGGAAATGGCTTCACATCAGAAATAAAACTACTACTCAGCAGACCACTGCAAATTTAGACTTTTATCACATTTCACATATCACAAAATTACTGTTAGTGCACCATGTGAAACTGTTTTTCATACTTCAGAACAAAGGCACAGCATGGACTTTATGTTTGACAACTCCGTTTGTTAAAGAAGAAAGCTAAAGACATGTCAGGCTCGACATTATGAACTCCACTCTGTCCTGAAGGAAAAATTCAAGGCTCAAACCACAGTCCCCCATCAGCCTTGATATATAGTCCCATCGAGATGGTCCAGCTCTCTTGCCGCGGCTCCGCAGAACCTGCTGTGAGCTGTCCAGGTCGGTAACAGTGACTAAAGGATTGTTACATTTAGCCAAGCTGAGGCAAGGCTCCCCATGCGTCACTTGTGATTCAACCGCTCCTCAGGAGAGCTCGTCAGTGTGTTTTCTCAAGTCACGGAGCTCAGACCCCATTACCCCAGTCCCCTTGGTCGCCCTCCCCCTATTTTATTAGCTGGGTAATGGCACAGATACATTATCAAAGCTAATCAGAGTCAAATGAAGAAAAGTGGTGCGGTGTGAGTGCAAGAATTGCCATTTTCTCTACACAGCAAGACAGTGCAGTCAGGGCGGCTGTGAAACATACACTGACGCACACAAACACACACACACACAAGTCTCGCTCCATCAATGCCACCACCATATCCAGCCTACAAACACACACACACCTCACTGACAGGAGGAGCTGTTTTACATTCCTGTGGTGTTAGGAACTTCGAGATGGCTTAGAGCATGGACAGGCCTCTCAAACCAGCAGAATCTATAGGGCAGCGTTTCAATCACTCCACAAAGCCACAGAGAGAGAGAGAGAGTGAGAAAGCAAACATACTCTAAAATCAAAACAAATATGTAAAACACAATCTGCCAAAATGTATTGAAAATTGGTTTAATGTTAAAGGTGAAGTGTGTGAAATGTCATTGGTTGTTTTCCTCGAAATGTGTAAAAACTTTGTTAACCAATGGTGTGATTTTGTATTTTTGCAAATCTTTTTTTTTTTTTTTTTGCAATACTTTACCTTTAAATGATGAATGCAAACCCAAAGACAAATTCCTAACAAACGATTGGAAACAAAAACAACTTTACATTATGTAGCATTTGAGTAAAAAAAAGAAAAAGAAAAAAAGGAAAACGATTAATATTATACAATTCTGATTAGATCATCCACATTTTAACAACTTCCTTCCTCACTGATGTCATTTAGAATAATGCTAACCAATAGCCATATTAATAAATAAAAATTAAAACAAACAAAAAAGCAAAACTATTCATATTAAAAAATATCCACTCAGAATTCTGATTGGATCACCAACATTCGGACAACTTCCTTTTCCATTGGTGTAATTTAGAATAATGCTAACCAATTGGCAAATTAATAAAGAAACATCTTAATAAATACAAACAAACAAAACTATTAATATTTTTTATATTCAGTTCATTACAATGAAAGGAAGCGGCGTCGCGTCGTCCATCTTTTTTTTACAGTCTATGCAACAAACAGCCAAAGCAGCAAAAAACATCCAACTCTAAATTGCGACTCAACACATTTGAACAACTTCACTGATGTCACTTAACATAATGCTAAAAAAGCTAAATTAATAGATAAAATTGATAAAAACAAGTTATTTAGCTACTGTTTCAGCAAATTCAACACCCATTTTTCACCATCTAATAAATTTCCAATTGATAAACATCCTGTTCTACATTTTTCTCACTTTATATCCTGTTTCACTTGGAAATACATCAAATTACAGGAGTAATATGGAGTGCAAACAGCAATCCATGTTGACTTTAATAAGTTCCTTGTCCCACTTCTTATTTTCATATTTCTCATATTTTCATATTACATGTTTCTTCACCACTCTCATGAGTAAAAGTAAAGCATCTCACTGATAGCCGTGCAAATATATCTGCCACAGTAAAAACAGCGTAGCGAAATCTCCACTGTTTGAGCCATATCTGTCGCTCGGTGTACATCATATCGGCCCAGCTCTAATACACACTATGATTCTCATAGGGAACAAGTAATTTTGACTATAAATGACACCATTACTTTCAAAAGGTCTTGATTGAATTCTCAACCTTTGTCCTCTTCGGCTGATAATAGCACAATTTTTCTGCCTGACTTAAGTTGACCTCAACCCCTTCAGAACCTACTACCGATCGCAGCTCAAAATTACAGATCCCTCATGTGAATGAAATAAAATTAGGTAGTCCGTTTTGGCTTTTCTTTATTGGATCAATGCTGTGCTCTTCCAAGGTGGATGCAGAGCCATTGTCTGCAGGATACAAATGGGAACATTTAGTCCATTTCGATCTGTTTAGGCAACCCAAAGCCTATTGATCCATCGCCCTCTCATCAAAATGTTTCACGTAAAAATGATACAAGCTGTAATCTTCCCCCTGAGAGAGGAGACCACACAAATAGCATGCTGTGGCTGGAGTCATTCAGATGCCTGGTGTGTTGTATGAACATGTAGTCAGTAAAGAATGCTCTTTTCAACAGGGAGCAGCCATCGATCCGCTCAAGTCATTTGCTGTAATTGAATACAAAAATGTATTCTCATCAGCCAAGAGGTGAGGAGCAAGCGATATTTACTGTCAGATCTGTGCCTGGAAGTATCCTCTGATTACAAAAAAGAAGAATCAGCAGAAGCTAATAGGACAGCCGGGACTAACTTCCTGATGCTAACTGGACTAAAACAGCTTAGCGGGTTAAGAAAGGTCTCATCCTGTGTATGCTATAAAATGGACCAGAATATTAATATTAAATTCTGTCCCATACATATATATTACTGATACAGCAGGAACCAATCAGCTGTGCCCTTTAGAGAATGATGTGATTACGAGCAGGTTGAATTCAATAACTCATGGAACAAGAAGAATAAACGCAAACACAACCTCTAACATCGACGTAGACAGGACAAAGAACAGAAAGAATACAGGGCTTAAATACACAGGGACTAACGAGTTAATTAATAGAACAACAAGTGATAGAAATACAACAATCAGACACATTGGGAAACTGGGTCGAATGAACGGGCACACAGGCAAACTGACTGAGGAGGGAGGGCAGGGGCTCTGCAGGAAGACAAGGAACTGGAGAGGGGTGAGACCAAATAAAGTCCGACAAACAAGTCCATGGGGGAGTGGAGGGTGGGAGGAGCCAAGGGGGAGCCAGGAGCAGGAGGGGCCAGATGGAGGTCCAGAAACCAGCCAGGACGTGGCCCCAGGGCTGAGTTGAGGGAGGCGGAGCCATGGTGTAGATTTGACAGATGACACCCTGGGGACGGAGATGGAGACCCAGGTGGAGCTGACGAGCCGAAGAGCCCTTGCAATGCCGATGGCACTGGAGACCGAGGTGGAGACTCCGCGACGAGCATCCGAGGTGGAACCAGGGATCCTGAGGACTGAGGCGGAGCTGGGGGGAATGCGGAGCCAGACGGAGCCAAAGGTGTTGGCGGGACGATGTCTGACCAAGGCTGAGCCGGTGGGATGAGGGAGCTCGGTGGAGCCGTCAGGACGATTGTTTCTGGTGGAGCCAAGGGATGGAGGAGCCAAGGCGAAGAGGATGGGTCGACAAGCCGCGGTGGAGTGATGGGTTCAGAGGCTGGAGGCGAAGCCAGGGGAACCTCTGGACTAGCTGGTGGTTTGAAGGACCAATGCAGATCCTCACCGCGATGTGTAGGAGATGAAGAGGGGCTGAAGGGAACCAGTGGAGGCGGGGCTGAGGAACTGGCTGTTGAGGAGGTGGGAGAGGGAGGCTGGGAGCGATCGCAAGCGACATAGGGCTGTGCAGAACCAGCGGGGAAACAGGAGAGTCATGGCTGGGCAGAACCAATGGGATTACAGGAGAGTCAGTGCTGGGCAGAACCGCGGGGTAGGGAGATTCAGGGGTATTATTTCCTCAAACACCTCCAATAATTCCTTAAAAAATGTTCCAGAGGCCATAGCAATCACATCCACCGCGGTGAGGTTGTGGGTGGGGTTTTCCTTTGGGAAACTGGGACAAATTAACGGGCATACAGGCAAACATGACAGAACAAAAAACACAATATACACGTATATGTTACGATATCTTATAATATCATATAATATTATATATATATATATATATATATATATATATATATATATATATTTATTTATTAAAATTTTGGATAAAAATCGGGCTATTTTCTTTATCTTATGGCAAAAAAGCTAAAAGAAGAAACAAACTATGACACATTAAACTTGAGCGCTAATGTGGAGATTTCCTCATCCCAATCCTTTGTCATTTCCTTTTATCTCTACATATCAATAAAAGTGTCAAAAAGGCCAAAACTACACATTTATAATCTTAAAGTTCATTCAAACACAGCGCTCTTAGCGCAAGGCCCCATTCTAGCTGATGGGGTTTTATATTGCAATCATGTGTCATTATCTTTGTATCAGACCATCAACAGCATAGTTAGTAAGATACCAATCACCCTTGGGGACATTCACACGCTTTGCCGCACTAAAATCCTCAATTCTCGAGATTTTAACGTTAGCCCACCACAAGCATACAGATGCGTTATCATCCATGCTAGAATTCCCTCAGGCAGTTAAATTAAAGTCGAAGGGCTGTCTTATACCGCCAGATGGAAAACATCTTTTCAGATGTATTGTGCTTTTCAGCATTCTGCCCTTTACCACTGCAGAGTGCATCTGAGCTGTCACTTTGAAAGCTTTATCTCAGCATCTACAAGTGCCTCTGTGACAAGGACAGTAGATCTACCATTAAAAAATGGTCACTCTACACATGCACTTTCTCTCCGTTGTTATTTCAAACTCTATTTCCACCCCTTTGGTATTTTACTTTTCCCTCCTTGTGTATTTTGCATGCATATATACGGACGGACGCCGCTAAGCAAATCCCGCATCAAAATGTCATCTGCAGCCCGCCGAGATTGCACATGCAAATGGAAATATGACAATTTTATGCATAATCTATCGTCCGATATACCCTCTTCCCTTTCTGTTCTCCTTCTGTCATGCTCCCTTTGCCAGCGTTTGAAATGTCTGACTTTGAGAGTGCATTAAAACGTCCTGCTCCTGAGCGGTACGGGCATAAGGGAGAGAGTGACGGATGGAAAGTGCAAGCGTACGACTCCCTTTGAGAGCTCATGATTGATGTTCGAAGCACAGGCCAAAAAATGGGCAAGAGGCCTGACGTCTTCAGTGTCATCTGTACTGACTGTCCAACTGAAAAAGACAAGAGAGACAGAATGATCTATCTATCTATCTATCTATCTATCTATCTATCTAAAAGATAGTCAGTCTACTTACATACCTGTCTGGTGGTCTACCTACCTACCTACCTGTCTGTCAGTCTATCTAGCCTATCTATCTACCTACCTACCTACCTGTCTGTCTGTCTATCTACATGTCTGTCATTCTACCTATCTACCTACTTGTCTGTCTGTCATTCTACCTATCTACCTACCTGACTGTCTGTCCTTCTACCTACCTGTCTGTTAGTCTACCTACCTGTCTGTCTGTCTGTCAGTCAACCTAACCTACTTACCAGTCTGTCTGTCTGTCTGTCTGTCTACCTAACCTACCTACCTACCTGTCTGTCTGTCTATCTACCTGTCTGTCAGTCTACCTACCTACCTGTCTGTTTGTCAGTCTACCTAACCTACGTACCTGTCTGTCAGTCAGTCAGTCTACCTACCTGTCTGTCTGTCAGTCTACCTAACCTACCTACCTGTCTGTCTGTCTGTCCGTCAACCTAACCTACCTGTCTGTCTGTATATCTACCTGTCTGTCATTCTGCCTATCTACCTACCTGTCTGTCTATCTATCTACATGTCTGTCTGTCTGTCTGTCTGTCTGTCAGTCTACCTACCTACCTACCTACGTACCTACCTGTCTGTCTGTCGGTCAACCTAACCTACTTACCAGTCTGTCTGTCCGTCTGTCTGTCAGTCTACCTAAACTACCTACCTGTCTGTCTGTCTATCTACCTAACTGTCATTCTACCTATCTACCTACCTGTCTGTCTGTCAGTCTACCTACCTACCTACCTACATGTCTGTCTGTTGGTCTACCTACCTACCTGTCTGTCTGTCAGTTTACCTAACCTACCTACCTACCTACCTGTCTGTCTGTCTCTCTACCTACCTGCCTGTCTTTCAGTCTGCCTACCTGTATGTCTGTCAGTCTACATACCTACCTACCTGTCTGTCCGCTCTTAGATCCGCTCTGACAGGTAGTTCCATGTAGATCCGCCCTGACGGACAACAAAGTTGAGTTAGCCCTGGTGGTTCCAGGAAGATTTGTCTGCAAGGGTACTGTTTAAACGCACAGCGTCTGTTTTTATTGTTATTTTTATTTCTTATGCATTCCATTTTTATTCTTATGTATTTGTTTCCTATTCATGTAAAGCATTTTGAATTACCATTGTGTATGAAATGTGCTATATAAATAAACTTGCCTTGCCTGTCTGTCAGTTTACCTATCTACGTACCTGTCTGTCTGTCAGTCTACCTACCTACCTGTCTGTCAGGCTACACCTTGGGGTCCTAATTTGACCAGATTTAATGGTTCATCATTTGATGAATTACTGCTGCTGTGATCGCTAAAAATGCACAAAAACATCTTTTAAATAATATTTTCAACTGCAGCAGGCACAAAAAATTGGGTTTGTGAACAAGGCACACTTAACTGTATAATAAGCCTAATTTACATAGAAAGGAGGTGTGTATTGTGCTGAAAAGAAAATATTTACTTTTGTAAATATACAGTGCAGCACTATTTTAGCATATTTATGCCTGGTTAAACTAAACTAGTGCAGGAAGTTAGCATAGCAGTGAATTTGCCCCATAATATTGTATTGGAAATAGCTGTTTTAACAATTCATCAACATATATTCTCCAACATTTATCTTTTTAATCTTTCAATCAAAATAAACAAGCATTTTTAGAAATAACAATATATTATCAATACTTTATTTATTAACATAATAAATATTTTACTTTTCATTTTGAACTTAAAATAGTCCATACAGGGATATATTAATTGGATGACATGACTTTTAGTAACTTTCACCAAATCTGCTTCTCTTGACCTTCAGCTGAACAAGAAAATGTTCATTTGTCAACTGTGTAACAATGAGCAGCTCGCCGAATGTTGTAGACCAATACAAACAGCACAAGAAATAAATTACACAGCTCTGTCAACAATGCTATTTTTACATAGCAGGACCGTTCTGATTAAAATGTCATTGGCCGGGTTCATTTTCTATGATGTTTCTGTTGAACTTTACACACTTGACTTGTTCTGTCCTGAAAATTGCAGGTAATGCTCTTTGGGTGCACTGACGCTCTAGGCTCCTTCTGAAGCCATCTTGGATGTTACGGTCAGGAGACAAAATGTCAGACGTGGAAGTTCAGTTATGTATGTTACTCTAAGTCTGTCCAGACCGTGACATATTTGATCTGTAATGGTTTGAGCATGAAGGTGTAGTGATCCACAACAGATGCTTGATGTTTGTTTTAATGAATACTGTCAAGTGATACATGCACGGCTCACATTTCACCCCCAAAATCAAAAGAAATGATATTTTTCATTAAATGAAGCCCATTTTAAGCCCATTACATTTTCCGCATATACTGTAGTGACATTTTCATGAGAGTTAAGCACATTTCTCCCCAAAATGTGTTTACATTTGAGGGTGTTTCACTCCAGTTTATTATTGTAAAAATAATATGTGATACTGTATAAAAATACATTTATATCCACACAAAAAAACACTAGATTCCCCAAGTTTCCACTTTCTGGAAAAGCAACCTACAAACTGACTCTCTTATTAGCTGTCACTACATGTTAATATAACCACAATTATTTTTGACTGGTTGACATTCTTTCGAATAGCAAACTAATAGTCAAAATCAGAAAACAGAAAGAGACAATAAAACAAATAAACCCACAGATCTATATCACTGAGCTTGAGTTTACAACTGAGAGAATCCACTGTGGACAGACAACACAAGCACAGTTATCTGTACCAAATGCATGATTTCTTATCTAGGGGCTTTCAATGAATGTCCTTTGACATCACAATGTTCTTATCCTCAGGGTTGTAAGTGGAACTCAAAGGTTTAACAGAAACATCTTACAATATTTGTCCCAAAACCTGCCCTATCATCACAGGCACGGCCAGTAGAATCGCTACAAGTAGCTCAGTTATTAGCTTAACGACATTATTTAACAGTGAATCGGTAGAAAATATCATGTACTACAAATCATGTAGCTTGGACGTGACAAAAGACAATAGAACCCATTATAATCGATGCTGTCTACATTGGATGCAACGCAACACGACAAATCCTCAACAGTAAACTGATGCCTCATTCTATTTATGACGTACTCCAAGCACTTTCAATACTTTTCATGGGAAGGTCAAATGGATTTGCAACGGGTTGCTTTGTCGCATCCAGTGTAGACAGCTTCTAGCTGTTGGTGGCGCGGCACAGTGCGACAGGTCAACGGTCGCTTGTAAACACGGTTAGAATGGTTAAACTATTCACTAAATGGTTCTTTGAGGAATCAGAAATGGTTCTTCAATGGCATCGCTGCGAAAACTCAGTTTTGGGACTTTTTATTATAGCTTAGCTAATGTTTGGTATTTTAGCTAGCTACATTTTTCAACACTGATCACAACAGACAAAACCCAGATGACTTTGCTTGCAAGAAGCTCTAAATGATGACATGATTTTCTATAACCTCAAACACAAGAATAGTCTCTTTTGAACGCCAGTGCTGGATGACAGTTCTATTGGAAACCATCTTGAATTAAAGCGGCCAAGAGCGTCTGATGATATTTGACCCGCGGTCTATAGATGACAGTGAATTTGTTTTCAGATGATGTTTTCTCAAGTGTGCCATAGAAAAAGTATGTCGGAGAGAGGCTTATACTGACAGATCAAATGGAGCAGATGTGAGCTGGGGATTGTGGGATACATCAAGGGGGTTGTAAATCTCTTCGCTTGGACTAATGAGTGTGACAAGTGTGGGCTGCGACGTGTTCTCGAGACTGACAGAGGTAAGTGGGGTGGCGTTGACAGGGCAATGATGTCAGCAGCGCGCGTGCATATGTGTGTGCGCGTGTTAGAGACCGTACTCTATCCGAAGGAACCTCATTAACATCAAGGTCAATTTTATCAGACCCCAAGCTGTCGTTTTTCTCACATTACCAGCGGGTATGAAAGAAGAAGTGAGGAAAGAATGAGGGGTGAATTAGGCTACATGCATGGATACACACACACTGGATGATCCCATCGCTAACCATGCAAAGTGAAGTGCATGTGGGGCTGCAGTTTTAATGAATACACACTTCTGTTCATGAACGAAAACAATTCAATCGTTTATCATTCATTTGTTTTGTGTGTGAGGACCTTCTGAGAGACTCTACAAGTAATGGTTATTTCATATAAAGGATTCAAAACAGAAGCTAAATTTGACTTCCCTGGCATATTATGCTAAATTATCATAAACAGTGTTTTACAGTCCATTTTACTTCCATAATCTGATGTATTTCAGAGTGAAATGGGCTCTTCAAGAGGGAAGGACTTGATTTTGTACTTTGGGAATTGACTGGATAATGACAAATGGGTGTTTCACATTCAAACCAGGCAAAGTGATGCAACATTGGTACACAATAAAGTATTTCCATGTGTATTTTTTTGTCCAAACCAACCACAACATCGACGACTGACACATTTGACTGGTCACCAAGTAGCCCCGCCCACATGATAACTAATTGGATCACAATCCCACACTTCATGAATATTAAACATCAATAAATGGAAAAATTCCAATAGAGTCTTCGCACCATCGGTACCCGGGCCCTAAAAATTCAGCCAATTAGTTTTTTTTCTGTTGGAAATGTACTTGCCCTGTATTAAAGGGTTAGTTCACCCAAAAATAAAAAAAAATTCTGTCATTAATTACTCACCTTCATGTCGTTCCACACCCATAAAAATAGATATTTTTGATAAAATCCAAAGGCTCAGTGAGGTCTCCATAGACAGCAAGTTAATTTACACTTTAAAATGCCCAGAAAGGTACTAAAGACATATTTAAAACAGTTCATGTCGCTACAGTGGTTCAATCTTATTGTTATGAAGCGACGAGAATACTTTTTGTGCGCCAAAAAACTAAATAACGACTTTATTCAACAATATCTAGTGAAGGGCGATTTCAAAACACTGCTTCATGAAGCTTCGAAGCTTTACGAATCTTTTGTTTCGAATCGGTGGTTTGGAGCGTGTATCAAACTGCCAAAGTCACGCCCCCCAGTGGTGACCATTGAAATTTTGAAACACTTATGACAGCTAAAAATTATAAACACTTCTGTTAGAAAACGATGGCATATGATGCAAAGTATTACTGACTGGTTAGTAATTTTCAACCCATTAACATAAAGCACAGACCAGTAATTTCAGATTAAGCTATAATAACAACGCAGACAGTGGAGTAAGTTTGTTTCCAAACTGTTCATTTGCTAACACTCAGGAAATGCCATCAATATCATAATCAGAACATATGCCACCATTTAACTGTCAGTCTAATGTCAGCTATGTGAATTAAGACGGCTTCTTCTCTCTGAGCAGAAGTAAAATTCAATTCAGGTCTCAACCCCTCTCTTCACCCTTCTTCTCAAGGACTGTGTCTGGATGTCCCCTTCTGTTTTAATGTGAGTATATGTGGGTGGGAAAAGAGAAGCTGACAGAAGCAATTCTCTTCCCCTCGCTTCGTTAGGCCACCTAAAGGTCGCCATTAGTCTCCGTGTTCTGCCCCGTAGAAGGCTCAAGGCACGCCGATGGGTAGCGGCAACCTGCAGCCATGGCCAACATCACGTCGCTGAGTGATTCATACTCTTACATAATCAAACTATGGGGATAATATATCTTTTTTAGTGCTTTCAGGTTAAACTCAGACTTATTGCAGTCTGCTGTCCCATGAGACAATGGGGGAGAGGAAGAATCTGATAGTGGCGGCATGATGGTATACGTCTTCAGCATTAGATTTGGGTGAATGGGTACAGATCAGTCTGCTCTTATCGATGGAAATTTTAATATTTTTTGAATTGACTGGGTTTGCTAACACTAGGATACAAAGTCTGGAATCACATTGAAAATCTGGAAATAAAGATTTAGGATAAAAAATGAAAATAATATTACAGTGTGTGTGTGTGTACACTGCCTGGCCAAAAATAAAGTTGCTGTTTGGATTTATATACAGTAGGCAAATACTTAAACAGTCTATGACTAGATCATTTTTGCTGTGATTATTATGTTTCTAGCATATTATATGTTCGGGAACAGTTCTTTTAACCCTAATTGATGGAGTTTGTAGCTTTTCATTTCTGAAACCACAATGTAGGCAGACGTTCATAGTCATATTCCAGGATGACAAAGCCAAAATTCATCAGGCTCAAATTGTGAAGGAATGGTTGGGAGGGAGCTTGAGGAATCATTTTCACACATGAATTGGCACCTCAAAGTCCAGACCTTAAATTCATGGAAAGTCTTTGGGATGTGCTGGAGTAGACTTTACAGAGTGCTTGACTCTTGCATTGACAATACAAGATCTTGACCAAAAATTATATACATATTAGGGCTGTCAAAACGTAATTTTTCCATTTTAACGCATTAAAAATATTTAACGCAATTAACACAACATCTGTTTTTTTCCATTATCCTTTACCTAGTGTTACATTATATGATCACGCTATGATTTGTTCAAGTGCTATTAAACCATTCAAGCGCAGTAAGATGCAAAAAAAGAACTTAAATCTGTACTGGTGCGCTGTCTGTCTGTGAATCTCCTGTCTTTGTGACAGACACACTCGACTCACGCACACAGAAAGCCACTTCAGACAGCGCACCGGCCGCATTGAGTTGTCTTTCAGGCTTGAACGGACAAAAACCCCACAAAAGTGTGCCAAAATGACCGTAAAGATTTGTGAGGACATCGGATATGTGTATCAGATCCGTGTCATCTTAAAGTGACAGCAGCCTAATAAACCTGCTGCTGTGATGTCTGTCATTAACGTTAATCAAAGAACAAAAGACAAAGAGAAAATCACTCACTGCTCTTGACTAAATCAGTTTTGTAGCTAATCTATATTTAATTTATAATTTATACAGTGAAGACTGAGAAGTGATTCATACCTTTATTGAATTTCTGTATATTTCCTATCAATCGAGATTAATTACAGAAAAACGTGTGATTAATTTTTTAATCGATTGACATACGGTATATACACTCACTATTTTATTACATTTTATTAATAATTGTGTATATTTAATAAATGCTTTTTATTATATATGCATACATTTTATAGACATGTATACTATTGTATGTAACAATAAAAAAAAACATGAATAATCGAATACACATGACATACAAGATAAGGTAATATTGGGGATTATTATAAGTTCTGAATTTGCTTTGAGGATGTATAGGCGGACCAAAGTCCAATCATTAACCATTAATGTGGATTTCTATGCATTTGGTACAAAACTTTGTCTTCACACTAGGACATCTATAGTGTGTTTGCTGTGTGTTATCTGTTTTCTTCACTCTTCTGGTGCTTTTTCTTTGAAAAAAGGTTAAAAAAACCCAGATTTTTTTTTTACTTTCATCCTCAGCAAAACGGTAAAAGGTTAGTTGGCATGCCCAGTGAAAGAAATTCAACTTCCAATCAATTGGAGGGTGACCTTTAGAGAAGGCCCTAATCAGTTTGAACTCCTGTTGTATCGGAGCGACTCTTGGCAGCCACTACCGTCAGTAACTGTCTGCTTTCATCTCGTCCTGTCTTTCTCTCGCGTGCTCTGTCTCTCTCTTTCCTGTGCTTATCTCTGAACAAGGTCATTATGTTTTGCATTAGCTGTCTGAGCTACAGCTGATTGCCAGAAAGAACGATTGATTTTCTCTCTTCTCTCGCTTCAAGGTCTGTAGCACTGTCCAAGATCAAAGTATCATCTATCAGAGGTCGTCCCTGTCATTGTAATGTCACATTAATGTGACGAAATTGACCCTAAAGTCTAATCTGAGCTAACATATACATGGCCTAGGGAACAGGTGTCAGTGAAAGATGCACTGCCATTATTGCAAACAGATACAATATGAAGAGGAGGAGGAGACACTCGCAGAAGAATGAAGTAGAAATCACTCAAAATGGCAGCTGTAAGAAGTCAACACTATTACTAATATGTCGTTTACACTACATAAATGATACCTGAAATAGTGCAACTTATTGAGGAGATACTTTTTATTGTGATTGAAATACATGACGGATGATAAAACATGCTAAACATAAACTTTTCTGCATTAAAAGAAAGACAAGCCACATCATGATGATTACACTGATATTCTACCAAAAACATAAAAAAAAAAAATCACCTATATGTTATGTAGTAAAACAAAGTTCCAATAATGTTCCAATATAGTATGTTTCAATGTACTCGTTCCAATATATCAATATTCCAATATATTCAATGTTTAAAATCTAGCTCTCTTTTTTATCATTATTCTTCCATTTTATAAAGTTAATTTGTATGGTGCCTGATGGAAAAAGGACCCATTAAAACAAGCTAAAAGAAAACAGAACAAAAACCTTTTCTGCAAATCACCAAAGCTTTCCTGAAAAGGTCAAAGCCTGTTCTGTTGGTCTCAACACATTTTCGAGATCAATGCTCCACTTTCCTTGTTTCTTCAAAGGTGTTTTGTTCAAACAAGGTTTCATATTTAGAGTCATGCCAGTTTACTGCAAAAAAAAAAAAAACATTACAGGAATGAATGTTACATTTAGCTTTCTAAAACACAAAACAACAAGCTACAACAATTTTAATAACCTAAAATCCACAACGCTAAAATTCATTGTGTAAAATGAGCCTTGTCCTAAGAAGCCGACTAGAGAAGGGAAGCTGGTAATACGCACTAAGATAAAACGGTAGGGGACAATGTAATTTATTTCTATTCCAATTCATTTTTAACGAGTTCATTACTCACTCAGGGGCCCCTGGGGCCCCATGAGTCGAAGTGTTGTGCATTTTTTAAAATAGAGCTATGATTGTTTTGCCATGTTTATTCACAAGCCACGGGTCAGCGGTCGACTGTAATCTCCTTTTTCTCCCAAGGACAATTTGGAGAGATATCATGAATAAAAATGATCATAATAATATGACACAAAAGAACCCAGAGCCACTATGAATATTATTAAGTTCATATCTGAAACAGTTTGTGTCAAAATTACGGTATCTGAGCAACAAGGTGGAGCCAAACTATATTTTTGGAGCTCTCAATTAAAATGTTATCCCAGCATACACAGAAAATGTCACACACAAACATATACGCACTCCAAAAATAAATTCAGATGGTCTTTTATTGGCAGACTCGAGCACTTTCATACTTAATTTTTGCTGCAAGTGCTGCTCGAAGCCTGAAGCGCAAACATGAGTACCAGAATAGTGCCTCGCACTATAAAGTACTGTTAAAGTTTACACGACAAACACTTTCTATCTCAAAAAACTCAGGCATGATGCAGGGATGCATACCAATTAGTTTCTTTGCAGAAGTGAGAAGCTAAATTACTCTTTTTAAAGGGAAAGTTCACCTAAAAACAAAAATTCTGTCATCATTTACACACCAGTTCACTGTAAAAAAAAATGATTTCTAAGTTGTAAATAAAACATAATTGGACTTAGACAACTTAGACAACATCATTCTACAAAATGCTGGGTTGTTTCAACCCATGTTTGGGGCAAATATGGACAAACCCAACTGCTGGTTTAAATTAACTTGGGTTTGTCCATATTTGACCCAAACATAGGTTGAAACAACCCAGCATTCATTAGAGGGATGTTACTTTGCCATTACTTTGTAATTATTTTTGAAATTTACTGGCATTATCTAACTGAAAATTGTCACAATCACCAGCTGGAGTGCCCTGGTTGTCCACCAGAGGGCACTCCCCTCTTGTTCATTGCCATTTACACATGGACTACATTTCCCAGAACTCACTGCCCAGACTCATCATCCCTGATTGCTGCTAGCTGTGTCTCATTAGCCTCATTAGCTCACCCTATATAAGCCTGGTCAATTCAGTCAATCATTGCTAAGTCTTGTTTGTGTCACTACTGCATTTCTGAGCGTTGTCCTGGTTCCCTGTGTCTTGGTTTTTATCTTTTGTTTGTTTTCCTGTTTGCCTGTGTCTTGGTCCTTGTTTTATGTTTGCCCGTGGTTTTGACCTTTTGCCTGTTTTATGGATTCCGATTATGAATTAGCCTTAATAAAGCTGCACTTGGATCTTCAACCTAAAGTCTCTGAGCAGTTCATGACAAATTGTTTCCTGGGATCACAAAGGGAGATATTTATAGCATAAATAGCATTGGAATCAAATGTTGACCAAGACTACCAAGCAAGTTTAATTTTCAGTTAATAATAATTTAAAAAAAGTTCAGCCATTCCCCCATAGAAAACTATGGTTTTAGATAACTTGGAAAACAGCCTAAAAGTCATATGGACCACTTTTATGCTGTTTTTATTGTTCATTGTTTTTTTTTTCATTTTGGCTTGACTTTCATTGTACTATAAAGAGCAGCTTGGACATTATGCTAAACATCTCCTCAAAAGATGTTTCCATGAAACAGATGCAGAATCAGAAATTTACATCACATGTTAATGTTAGATTTATGTTATATCCGCAACTTCCTTGACGCCCTTGACCCAGATGGCGGATGTCCAAAGGGAGAGTGAATTAAAAAGGAAAGAGAAATACAATTATATCAAATTTAGGATTTTCCTTGAACTGTCGGATAAGGGGACCGCTGGACCCTTGCAAACTGAGTGTAAGCCTTGTCCTGGGTCTCGTATCTGGAGACACGTTCTCAGGTTTTAGACATCTCGCGGGAATAGGGATCAAGAGAAAGGTAGAGGATTTTGCACAAATTACATATACATTTATTAATAGCTCAGTTGAGTAAATGGAGTCGGGAATCAGAGGTGCAGGGAATGTAGCAGCTGTTGGCTTTATTATCACATATGGATCATAGTCTTAACTCAGATCGTGGTCTATTTCCATTAATGTGGGGTAAGATTTATCGGGAGGCTGTGCCCCTACAACCCTGCCTTGGTCAAATGTACTTTTTTCCCTTTTAATTCGTACTGACCTTTGCAGCGTTTTCTGTAATGTATTTTTTATAAGCTGATGACTTTGTTGAAGGACATTATTAAAACAAAACTTCAGGATTTCAATAACCACATCCTTGCAGCGATAAGCCACTGTTTGCCTTTGATCATGCTTCGCAAAAATTTCAAGTTCGAATGTAGATTTACCTCATCAAGGAGGTTAGGTGCGGCTAGTCAGATCCGAGACTTTCTGCATGCAACATGATGACAGTTATAGTCATACATCCAATTTTAGTGGCATGTCAAAGCTTTGATATTTCTCACATTTATAGCATATTTGTTCTTTTATTGACATCTTGATATATTATTGAAACATTGATGAGGAACAGACATGTTCAAAGTAGATACTCTATTCCACTTAAAACGAAAAAGCCTGGCGCAACAAGAAAACCTTCTCTCTCTCTCTCTCTCTCACACACACACACACACACACACACACACACACACATGCTAGTTCTTCAGAAATGTACTGTATACTAGTGCTTTAAAGTAATGTTCCAGGTTTAAAAATCACATTTTTGTTTCATCGTTCCAAATCGTTCCATGTTTTACTCTATGTATAATGTCCTTCTCATTTGCTTTACATGACAAGTGTTGGAAATATTCAATCAAATTTTGCATAAACAAGGTCACAAAGTGATTCACATTGTATCACACTAGGCTCACGATAGCACATGTTTAAATCTCGTTGCTATACAGGGCTTGACATGAACTTTTTTCTCTTTTTTTTCTCTTTTTTCTTTACTGGCCACAATTTTGGGGAAATCTGCCATATAGATATTTTTAATATTATCTCATAATTTGGCAGCAGGTATATTATGCTGCTGTCACTTTAAGACCTGACGCACAGATCCATTATACTGTTACATATGTGTCTTCTTTCTCAACTGTTACGTTCACTTAAACATAACTGGCTGTTTTTACGTGAATACTTGCCAAGACTGGCATTTTGACATTATTTTTTGTGTATTTGACTGTTTAATAAGAATTCAGAATTGTTAATAAGTATTGTTTTTTTTTTTTTTTTTTTTTTTGTAGTAACTGAAGTTATGCCTCAAGTTCTGTTAATAAACCTTAACTTATAGTGAATTCAGAGCATTCGTTTAAAGAATCCAGAAACCAATACAGTGATTTGAAGAATGCATAAAAACAACAACAACAACAACAAAAATCTATTCATCTCCAAAAATACCATATAGCAATTCAAGGACCCTATAGAGTCATAAAATCCCTTTGCCCAATCCAAACACACATAAACACACACTTTCTCACAGCATCTCCTTCAGTGCTAAACCCCCTCCACCTCCATACAAACACCATCCACCCAGAGTCTTTAATGGTGTGGATTGAATCTCCTTTTTTCCCTCTCAAAGATATTCACCCAGACTCCAGTTCAAAAAGAGGTGGTTTATTACAGCTGGAGTCTGGGGAGAGAAGCTTTGTGAGGGGAGAGGGGGATTTGAGAGTGGGGTGTATTGATAAAATCCCTGTCTTAAAGGCTGCCACATCTTGGCTGGTGTTCAGGAAGGAGAATGGAGAGTCTGAGACCCAATCCACTTCCTTTAACTACTCCATTTGAAAACAGATCCAAGTGCTGATATTTTAGATCTATTGATATGGAAGCTCCACTTAGATGGGTGTTTCTTTAACTATGGGCACTCACTCTTAGTTTATTTAAGAATTTATCCTTCCACTAACAATGATCAACAGTGTGTATACACATGCACCACAGAATAATTGTGTTATTTTTGGCAGTTTGGTTGTATATTGAGCAACAAATGTCATTTCCACCACATCTCAAAGTAGCATTCTGTGGTGGAAATGACATTTTAAATATTTTTGGAATAAAATGACCAACAGTTTTACCTTTCTAAGGCTAATTTCATAGCTAACATTATAGCTGCTTTTCCACCGCTGGTAAGGAACGGCTCCAGTTGTGTTTCCACTTGAGCATGGTACCAGTGTTGCCAAGTCCATGGTTTTTATGACAGCGGGTTGAAGCGACCCCAAATAACATGATATTTAGCCCCTGAAAAGCAAAATTTACCAGGGGAACTCTGCCAAAAACGGGACTTTTACCCCCCAGAACGCGATTTTTAACACATTTGGGCTAGTTTTGAGTAGCAATTGGGCGGGTTTTGTTGTGAAAACCTGGCAACCCTACCTGGTACTGTACAGCATGATTACAAACCGTTCTCGTCCCGGAATTCTCTGCATCGTGCTGGTAGAATCATGAAGTGATGTAGCCACTCAGGATTGGTCACTTGTCTGTTGCCTGGCTACCAGTTTCTCTTTAGCTGGCTGCGCGATGTAAACATAAATTAATAATAAAATTAAAAGAAATATCTGATCATCCTCCATAACACGGTCATTATTTACACCTCGTATCATCAGTAAACCGTTGCGTTACCAAGGCAATGACTGACGCTTTTGTATTACATTCCAAAGAGCAGCTGGCCCGGATCGGCACGGAATGGAACGGTTACGCAATGAGAACCGTTTGGCCCGACAGTGGAAAAGCGGCTTATGTTTCCTAAATACACGCAACAATATTTTCACCCTTTACCATAATTTGATAAAGTCACAGTTTAACTGGAAGCTGATTGGAAAAATTATTGTGATGGAAATTACATGCTAAAATGTGATAAATCATTTACAAAATATTGTAACGGTTTATGATTGTTTCATTGTTCATCTGGATTATTAAACATGCGAATATTGTAATTATTCATATTTTTATGATGAATTTTCATACTTTAGGATTGAAATCCTGGTACAAGGGTAAAACAACATATATTTAAGGAATTTTAACTAGCAAAAATAAACGAAGGAATGGTAAAAAGTTTAAAAAATGAAAAATTCCCAAGGCACTCAATATCCTGATGTAAAAAGCATTGTTTTATTATAGACAGCACCAAAAGTCAATTCATATTGGCAGATGAACTGCCTTCGTCAGGGCAAAAAGTCATGGTTAAAATGTGTGCAAGTCAAGATTTTTTTTATGTGACCTTCATATAAAAAAAGAGAAATGTCGAAATCTAAGTTTGGATAAAAACCAACCCATGGGATCCAAGTGCCTCTAGTGGAAGAAACACTGTGGTTTCTGTGTACATGTGTGTGTTTATTTTGTTGAGAAGGTGTGAGAAATAGATATCTTGGCAGTGAATTGTAGCAAATTCATAAATTCTAAATGTCTAAATTATACAGGGAAAGCTTGAGGAGAACAATAAATACTAGAACGAGAGCATGCCAATGAGAATGATATAGGACCAGAGAGAAAAAC
Source organism: Ctenopharyngodon idella (assembly GCF_019924925.1). Taxonomy (NCBI): domain Eukaryota; kingdom Metazoa; phylum Chordata; class Actinopteri; order Cypriniformes; family Xenocyprididae; genus Ctenopharyngodon; species Ctenopharyngodon idella. Next base: position 10,430,805 of record NC_067243.1, on the reverse strand, counting down.
AGCAAGATGCATTAGATATGAAGGAACTGTGATCTGGTAGAACAGCAGGCTCTCGAACCTTTACTCTGCCTCGGACTGTCGCCACAGCCAGATGGTGACTGTACATACAATTATACATCTGCCTATCAGCAAGAGCATATATGCACAGAGACCATCTCTCTGCTCCCTAAGGTTGTCAGCATACATGGATTTCAACGTCAGCTTCACATTGAGCTGCGCAAATTTAAACAATGTGGATGAGGGAAATAGACTGGCAGAATAATGTGTTATTTCCTTTGTTGTCACAAGCAGATCTTTATTCCTTGGTTCCGATGCACTGGAAAAATTCAAGAATGTGGAATATTAGTTGCTAAAGCAAGAACGGTTATAGAAAGCACACCTAAAAAAGAAAGGACTGTTGGCTTCATTCATTAAACTCACATTAAACAAGCAGAAATTGTTAAATTTAATATGTACCTATAAATATCACATTGAATTAAATGGAGCAACTTTCATAAGAATGGCTTAAGAAGTGATTTTAAAGTTTACACAGTTGAAAAAAAAGAGAAAATATCTGAGAACAATGACGCAATTAACGTTTACTTAAGAAAACTTAAGTTAAAAGTTACAAAATGTTTTGGTTATTTTTTATTTTATTTATTTTTTTGCCAAGTTTTACAGTTGACAATGGCAAACCTGTGACAACAAAAGGAAAATTAACTCAATGATCCAAACATTTCACTTTCAAATTATATGTGTACCATGACAGGTTAAAGTCATCACATGAGCTCCACCAATAGCAAACCACAACCATCCAATCAATTACCAATGGACATAAAGTTCCGCCCTACATTTTTTCTTGTTCAAGAAGCCCTTTCATTCTGATATAAACCGTTCAGGCATAACATTATGACCACTGCAGGTGAAGTGAATAACACTGATTTTCTCTTCATCACAGCACCTGTTAGTGGGTGGGATATATTAGGCAGCAAGCAAACATTTTATCCTCAAAGTTGATGTGTTAGAAGCAGGAAAAATGGACAAACATAAGGATTTGAGAGAGTTTGACAAGGGCCAAATTGTGATGGCAAGACAAATTGATCAGAGCATCTCCAAAATAGCAGCTCTTGTGGGGTGTTCCCGGTCTGCAGTGGTCAGTATCTATCAAAAGTGGTCCAAGGAAGGAACAGTGGTGAACCAGTGACAGGGTCATAGACAGCCAAGGCTCATTAATGCACATGGGGAGCGTGCTGGGAAACCTTGGGTCCTGCCATCCATGTGGATGTTACTTTGACATGTACTACCTACCTAAGCATTGTTGCAGATCCTTTCATGGAAACGGTATTCCCTGGTGGCTGTGGCCTCTTTCAGCAGGATAATGCACCCTGCCACAAAGTAAAAATGGTTCAGGAATGGTATGAGGAGCACAACAATGAGTTTGAGGTGTTGACTTGGCCTCCAAATTCCCCAGATCTCAATCCAATCGAGCATCTGTGGGATGTGCTGAACAAACAAGTCCGATCCATGGAGGCCCCACCTCGCAACTTACAGGACTTAAAGGATCTGCTGCTAACGTCTTGGTGCCAGATACCACAGCACACCTTCAGGGGTCTAGTGGAGTCCATGCCTCGACAGGTCAGTGCTGTTTTGGCAGCAAAAGGGGAACCAACACAATATTATCAAGGTGGTCATAATGTTATGCCTGATCAGTGTACGTCAATCACTATAGGGAAGTAAAGACTATATTGCAACATCCGTTTCATGCCGACTTTAACAAATTTCTCACTAGCACAAAAAACAACTAAACAGACTAGCAACATGCAGGAGGTGTCTGACAGGAGGTTTCAAGAGGTAAGTCAGTCACGACAAATGAGTTTTGTTATGAAAATAACATACAGGAATAATTCTATTCTATTTTTTTTTATCACAGCTAACCTTCTGGCAACAAATTGGCAAACACAATCAGCGCAGTTATAAAGGGTACAGGCAACCCAGATGACAGAGCACAAGATAACCCCAAAAAAGTAATCAAAATGGAGTCTTCCTGTGAATAAAGGTCACGGCGGGGTCAACCGAGAAAATGCCACACAGCATCTCTCATGCAGTTGCTCTTCAAAAAGCATTTCGGCGCGGATGCTATACCTCTGCCGCTGGAGACGGTCTCTCTTATTTCCTCCCTTATTTGATCAGATTGAAGTTCAGAGGAAGCAATGTGGAAGCTGAGAAAACGAGGAAGGCTGGGATAAGCAGAAGTAACAGGGTGAACTGGAAGTTCAGATGCAATTCTCTTAGCCAGCTGATCCTAATATGAAACTGATGGGAAGGGGGGCGGGGGGGGACACGGAAAGGCCAATTTATCTCCAGTGGCTAAAAGAGCTTGATATGAACAACGCACAGCTTGAATTTTGTAAAAACAAGCCTTGATTTATTTACTGCTTGTCCATAAAATGCTCCATGATGTCTTTTCGCCCATTTGTTTGATCAGTGGATGTAATATTTGTCATTTAGTGTAAAGCGCAATTAGCCTTGAGGTCCTTGTACATTTTTATAGTGTTATAGAGCATTGCAGTTTTTAATTTGGTATTGTGGTTTTATTAAAGTGGACTTCATTTAATGTTCCATTAATCTTAAGATAACATCAAGACAAATGTGTTCTCATGTTTGGCTGTCTCCTGGAAACACAAGCACACTGTGTAGGTGGGCTGACTGGAGCTTAGTAAATGTGAAACGAATGACTCAGTAATTGGTTTTTACTCATTCTGAGATGAGCTTAAGTCTCCGTCCTTTCTCATTTTTTCAGCTTCACCATATTGGCATTGACCGCTTAAAGGCAACAACACACCAACCGACGAACTAGTGGCGACGAAAGCAGACTGCGGGGTTGGCTCACATCGGCAGCGTCTGGGTCCAAAGTTGACTTGACACACCAAACCGACGCTCGACAGCCGACGGCCAAGTAGCACGTCCATTCTGCGCCTGCGTAAGATGAAATGCCTTTCCGTACCAGCAGGTGGCAGTAGCTGAACAGCCAATCAGAATGATCAGATAGCCCGACGGACCGATGAGCTCTGACGCCAATTCAACATGTGGAATCGGCCGAAAAAAAGCAGACGAGGACCAACTTCAGCCGACGGTGCTGAACACACTGAGAAAACTTAGTCGGCCGACGAACAAAAGCCTTAAGAGTCGGCAGGAACCATTGGCGTCTTTTGCAATAACCGATTTCGTCCCCCCACCTTATGATAACTTCATGTTTAAAATGAGGGAAAATACCTCTTGGAGAGAGTGGGGTAAGATGTGCCACCCCTCGTAATACAGCAAACTGCATCATTTTGTCAAATGACTATAATTAGAAAGGGTCCATATTATAAGGGTATATACTAAATAAGCTATGTTGTAATGACCTTGAGATTTCCAAGTAAAACTGTGCAAAATGTATTAAAGGGATAGTTCACCCAAAAATGAAAATTCTGTCATCATTTACTCACCCTCAGGTAGTTCCAAACCTGTATGAATTTCTTGGTTCTGCTGAACACAATGGAAGATGTTTGGAAGAATGTCAGTAACCAAACAGATCTCGCCATAGTATTTATTTTTCCTACTATGGTAGTAAATGGGGGGCGAGATCTACTTGGTAACATCGATAATAACATGAGCACCAAATCAGCATATTGGAATGATTTCTGAAGGATCATGTGATCATCTTTCTTTTCTAATTTTAAAGTTATCAAATCGTTGACATAATCGTTTCGAGTTGGAAATGATTAAATGCTTTATTAAAATCCGATCTCAGAGTCATTGCACACTATTTATTTATGAGAACAGTACACAGTAATGCTAATAATAAATAGAGCTTAATAATAAAGCTGATATTGTAACTCAATGGCAAAATGATGTAAATGCAAAAGGAACCAAAATTTGTTGGCTTTTTATAATCATAAAAACATTTCGTTCTTTTGGACGCTGTACCCTCTGTACACCAGAGAGCTTCATAACAAAACCACATTGTCAGATTTACTTAAAACATCAAAATAACTGTAGTAACCACCAATAATAAAACCACCTCAAAGGTTCAAATGTTGGAGTCGACGAAGTGGTGTTACCATGGCAACTCATCCCTGAAGACTCATTGTTTTCAAAGGGCCTTCTGCCTCAACTAAGAAACTAAAGTTCAGACCAAAGTATGAGACCAAAATGACCCAGAACACAAACGGTTCACAAATACATCCTTACCGCTGCTCCCTGCAATGTTTACTGGATATTGAAATGATTTTGTGTGTTTTTTTGTATTTCTGCTACACATAATAAAATCCTAAATCCACTATGGTGTTTACTGAGTGTCTGCAAGGGGTCATTTTAGGGGAAAAATGAATACAAATTTCCCCTTTCACACTTTTAACTTTAACAGTTAAAGTTGTGACTGACAGCACCAGTTACACCCTAAACACATTAAGGCTGCTTCTCAAACAGAAGGCTGTGTAAGGCCGCATATATCATCTGCAATGTCATCAAACGCCGCTGAAGGCCGTCTCAATTTGAAGAGTCATTGGAAGGCAGCCTTCGTGTCCTACATTAAGCTCATTTTGAAAGATGCATCAAGTGTATTCTTTTATTTGAAAAAGTAGCGATCTTTTGGGAGAAAAGTAGTGATTCTTTTTGAAAAAATAGTGATTCTATTTAAAAAAGTAGCGATTCTTTTCGAAAATGTAGCGATTCTTTTTGAAAAACTAGCGATTCTTTTTGGATAAATGTAGCGATTCTTTTTTGAAAAACTAGCGATTCTTTTTGAAAATGTAGTGATTCTTTTTGGATAAATGTAGCGATTCTTTTTTGAAAAATGTAGCGATTGTTTTTGGATAAATGCATCGATGCGTTTTGAATAAATGTATCGATGTGATTTGAAGAAATGTATTGATTGTTTTTGAAGAAATGTATCGATGCGTTTTAAATGTAGTGATTTCTTTGGAATAAATGTAGCGATTCTTTATGAGAAATGTAGCAATTCTTTTTGAAAAATTTGCCGATTATTTTTGAAAAATGTAGCGATTCCTTTTGAGTAGATTGTTTTTGAATAAATGTATCGATTGTTTTTGAAGAAATGTATCAATGCGTTTTAAATGTAGCGATTTCTTTTGAATAAATGTAGCGATTCCTTTTGAGAAATGTAGCGATTCTTTTTGAAGAAGTAGCGATTCTTTTCGAAAAATGTAGCAATTCCTTTTGAATTTTACTAGCCTATTTGCCACTTTTTTGCCCCAGTCCGCCCCTACACATACATACACACACACACACACACACACACACACACACACAAATCATGTATGTATCTTTATGCTTTATTTGGAAAAATTGTGATGGACATGTTTAAGATGTTCTAGATATCACGCTGAAACATAAATGCCGAGCCCAGTCTTGATTTAGCTCAGATCCAAAGCCAATTCTCAGTAAAGACAACTGTTCAATATAAAGGAAGGTTTCTATACATCTTTGCGGATCGAGCCACCACATGTCACATTGCATGACACACTAGGATGGCTTTCCGACCCAGCAGGCTCCATGGTCATCAATCATACACGCGCTCAGAATTAAGAGCTCTGTTTACCTGTGCCTAGCCAGCAGATTTTAATGCTGACTATGGAATAAGAATACAGACCTTACACTTGTTATAAAGGGCTGGTCTCTCGCAAGATCATTGGGGAAAAGAAATGATCTTAATGAAGGGTAGATAGATGGTACATGTTTCATCCTTCTTTTGAGTAAGTGTCTGTGCATTAGAAATGTTCTCAAGGAGAAGATGCAACAAATCAAACCTCAAAAGAGATTTGTTAACATGAAAGACAAATTTATCTTGACATCCAGTTAGTTTTGTTTCCATCTATCAGTTAATTCCCTCTCCGTTCTTCAATGTTAGAGAAACACAGCATGTTCTGTATTTTTGTCAAGATCTCCAGACGTTAGTGCTTATCTAAATAAACCAGGAGAGTCCTGTCAGCCAGAATCATTGCACATCGAGACCATATGCATCGCTTACATCCAACATATTCATAATTCAGTCATTTATTCTCAAAGTTTAATGTTGTGGCTTGTTAAGTAGGTAATCATAAATTCCACGTCGTTTCATTGGTGATGTTATCATCCCTCTATGGTGCTGTCTCGCTTGCTGGCTGTCGGCATATGGGTATAACACTGCATTATTATGCTGTTGTGCCTGTTCAAATTTGTAAAACTTCTGTATAACAATATAATTGCACATTCTGCTGTGTATAGGGAGCTATGTGGCTGCAGGTTGGGACTCACTGTTGAACATTAGAGTTGTTGTTGGTGTAAAATTAGCTAAAAGACAAGACTGAAATTATGCTTCTATTTCAAATTCAAAATTCTCATAAAAGTGAGAATTTTGTCATCTTTTACTCACCCTTGTTGGGCAAACAATCTTCTCAAAGTCAATATAAAATGGAATTCGCTACTCATTTTGCTTATATAATGTGATGCATTGAAAGTTCTCTCACAATAATTCATAAATAATGGAGAAACTGAATGATATTGTACGACTTGGTATGCACAAAAAAATGTGACTGATTCTTTATGGTTAGGTTTGGGTTGGGTTGGGTGTTTTTTTTTTTCTCTTGAGGCCATATTGAGTGAAACAGTATATTCGGAAAGAAAAAAGTTAGAGAAGGACTTGACTTCATTATAAAAAAAAAATTGCTGGCTGGGTGTGGTCATGGTACGACTAATCTCAGCCTCAGACAGTGTTGCCAAGCCTGCTGTTTTCCAGTGTTGCTATAGGTCATATTTCATTTCCGTGGGTTGAGTTGACCCCAATAACGTGACATTTAGCCCCTGAAATGCAAATTTTAACAGGGGAACCCCACCAACAACAACGTGGATTTTTTCTCCCCAGAATGCGATTTTTACTGTGGTACTGACCCAGACAGCAACATAGTGTGGCCCAGATCCGGCCCACATCTGGTACATGTGGATTACACACGGACCAGATGTAGGCCGGATCTGGGCCGACACTATGTTGCTGTCAGGGGATTGGGCTAGTTTTGAGTATCAATTGGGTGGGTTTTGTTGTGAAAACCTGGCAATCCTTGTCTTAGACGTCACGCCCTCGGACCGTTGGCTGAACGTCTTATGCATATGGCACACTAACTGGAAACACTTCAGGATTTTTGAAGTCTGTTTCTCAATTCCAAGAACGCAGAGAACGGACTTGCATTCTCGTGGAGTCCGGTCTTGCCAGGCGACCTTGAAAGAACGAACTCGGAAGGACGCGAGGACACAGAACGCATCATTTGAGAATTGAGATGTGCTGCGATCTTGTTGCTCAACTGACCGTCCCAGCATATTATAAGTAGTGGCTAATACACAATAAATGCAACATAACATCACAAACAAATGTCATAACCTATTAAAATATTTCTTTCATATTATTATAGACATTGTTTTCATATAATTTTATATCTTTTTATTTTATTGCGTGTATTTATGAAAATGAGTAGGCTAGCCTTTGTGTTACATGCTTTGTCCATGTTAAGATTCTTTTTTATATTCCAATAAAAATACAGTAGGCTTTCTTCAGGTTATCACTTTATTAAAATTAAGCAAAACAAACAGACAAATGTTTACTTTCACGAGCCGTCACGTATATGCGAGCTTGTAGCAGGAATCTCATAAGTGAGAACGAGAACTTTAAAGCTTGCAGGATTGCGTACGTCAAGCGCCCACAGCGTCTTCTGGGATTTTTAACGGTTCGATTCTCTCAAGTCTGCATTCGATGCATCCTTGATATCAAGAACACATCCGGGTACTTTCATGCGTCCTCTGTTCTTGCGTTCTTGAGTATTGGAACTGAATTTCGACGGTTGATGGTGACGTAGAGCAAGAACACAAGGACGCAAGATCACTTAAGAACGCTTATTGAGAAACAGCTGTCATCTAGTTGAATTCTACAGGATGTCCGGGAGACGTGTGTGTTGCGTTCTTTAACAGTCCACCTGGAAACAAAAGCCAAAAGCCCCTCGTGCAAGAAGAAAGCCATCGAGTTTATAACTGTAACAATGAGCGCTTTCCAGGATCAACTAAATGTTGGATTTTCAAAAGTATGTGAAGTTCGTGGCTCCATTGTTGCAGTAAACTTGCACAACATTCTTGAATGAATAATTTATTAGATGAACGCCAGTCTGTTATTGTAGGGACATTGACTTTACATTTTCACGCCCCTAAACATGACAAAACAAACTGTGATTGGTTGCGTTACATGTCAGTCAAACGTCCTCTTGGACAGTCCTTGGCCAATGAAAGCTGCGATGGAGTCCAGACCTTCTGCCGTCAGGTGAGAACTATGGTACGGCAGTTATAAAAGTAATAAATAATAAAAGACCTTGGTTATGTCATCCTAAAAAGGAAAGTCATTTCAAGGGTGGAGCAAATTGTTATTTCTTTGCAATTTGTTGACTTTAGAGAAAAAAAGAGATGTAGAAATATTGTTTTATTTGTAAAGCTTAGGCAATATACCTGAGTACAATGGCAGCTGTGTGAGTTGCGTGAACACAATCCCAGCAATGCCATATTTCAAGTAATGACAACCATGTCCTATCCCACAATGCACTTGGACTGAAACAATTTTGCCTGCCAGAAGAGTCCTTGAGCTTTCAAGAGTATGATCTTTCACTTAAAGCAGTGTTTATACCACCTTAAATTTACATTTTTCTTAAAAGAACAAAACATTTGTCAGCTGACATTTAGTTATTCTCTCTCATCTGTTATTGCAGTGACACATTCATGCATAATTCATTTACAGTAATTCAGGAGAAATGCACCTGAATTATCCTGCCACCTATAATTTTATAATGTGTCATGTTATAAAAAAAACCCTGTAAACATCTCTAAATGGATCTGGCAAGCCTTGTTTCCATTCCTTACAATGCTATATGATCATGTGATGGCAATGTATATGGTGTGCGGTTTAGCAAGGTCGCTTATGGAGAAAAGTGCAGATGAATTTGACTTTGCCCGGGCAAACTCTGAATAACCCTGCTGACATCACATTACTCTGATGCCTCATGGACGCTAGTGGCAGGTGCACACTCCCAAAACATGCACTTAAAGACTGATCATTTTGATTTTATCTAGAAATTTACAGTTCAGGGTCATGGAAGGACATGATAAATCAAGCAGATGTACTGTCTACTTACATCTGCTCACATTAACCATACACTTTGGGGATTTTATATACAGTATATATCATAATTGTGCTTTATAAATAAATAAAGATTAAGTTAAACACTTTTAAACACTTATTTAATATATATTGAATAAGTATAATAATAAGCGACAAGTGAACTTTCACAGTGCACAGTGTGTTCAGCTTCGGCAGCTGCTGTTCTAACCAAACTGTTATTCCTTTCGTCTGTTAAATGTTTCTTACGACTGTCCGCCCCAGCTGAAGTTGATCCTGACCTCTATGTGAACCCCACCTGAGCTCGACCTGCAGATAAACCTTTCCTCCCCTTTCCAGGGTGTGTAGAAGGCAAAACACATCCCCTGTTCGGGAAAGATTAAGCTGCCCGAGCGAATGTTGGTGTAACCTGATAATAGAGTAAGCTTTCATTTCGGTGACACTTTCATCTCGTGCTCTTTCTGTCTATCTGTATCTCTTAGCTCCCCTGTTCTCTCGCTTCTCAACGTGACGCTTAGCACGGGCAGAATAGGACAAGAAACAGCTGCCATTATTGCGGCTGAGTGCCATCCATCCTGCTGAGAATCCCTGGGCCAGAGATCAATAGACACTGGCTGAGAGATTGAGTACAGAAGAGAAGAATCAGTGAGATGGAGACTTGGAGAGATACAGGTATACTACTTGCTCTATTTTTGCACTATGCAATGTGTATATTGTGTAGAATATGCAAATTTCCTGTATGGACTACTTGAATGACTTACTATATCTGCCAACATGTGCAGTATACAACCAGAACACACTGCATGGGAAACTATATCCCACAATGTAATTCACTCAAATTGATTCCTTTTCATGTTTAATGAATCTCCATCTTGACTCATTATTTGATTCAACTGCCAGTTTAACCCCCAGTAACATGCTGGACAGCATGCAGTACAATAAAAAATAAAAAAATAACTTCAACTCATTTGTCAGCTGTTGGCAAATGATGGGAGTGTTATCTGACCGATTCAGTTTATGATTCAGACAGATGACTCCATTGTTTGATTCAGTGTGATTCACCAATTTAGGTGATTCATTACTGCACTGCATGTTCGTTTTTGTTTGTAAGATAATGCAATAGTATGTATTCCTGTTTCTGCATCAGAGTAAAAATATTAAAAGATGTTTAAAATGGTAAAAGAGATTTAAAGTAAGAAATAAAGAGATAAACCTAAAGATATAAAGTCACATTGTGAGAAATAATGCTACTCATAGGCAGAAAACTTCCTTCTATAGAAAAGAGTGTATGTCCGTCCATCCATCCATCCAAATTCTGTCATTAATTACTCACCCACATGTCATTTCAAACACGACAGAAATTAATGACAGAAATTTTCATTTTTGGATGAACTACCCCTTTAAATATAGAAAAAAAGAGAGAAATGGAGGGAGAGTGAAAGAGAGAAAGACAAGGACGGAGAGAGACAGATAGAGAAAATGCAGTATCACACTGCAAGACCTGGCTTTGTTTCCCAAACAAGCCCTACTGAGGTGTAGCAGCTCGCTTGTGAATAATTACCCGTTAAACACACATTTATCATTACTGTATATGCGGCTGTTCTAAGTGTTTGTGGCTCAGTGGCTCTAATCCAGTTCCTGTGGCTGTAATACACAGGGAGAGTTTTTCAAATGAGTGTCATTACTGTAAATGATTATGTTTACCCCCTTTTCAGGCATACAAGGCAGCTGCTTGTTCTGGAGGAGCATTTTCACTCCGGTTTCACCATGGAGATGACTGTGGACTAGAGAAGGTTCTCAGCCTCTGCCTTCAAAAAGAATCAGTGGCACAGATGTCTTTTGATATAGTCTGATTCGGCTCCAATGAATACATTTACTATTAGTTTCAAATCCCTATATGAAGTCAGATTCGTTGGAATAGTTTTGAGTGATATATTCTTAAAGCAGAAGCATAGACAGCTGTTAGTGATCTGACAGAAGATTCACATGGAAACTGTTCCCAGGGTTTTGTATTTCTCTTCTAAAACAGCAACAACTTTTGATCTGGAAAATGTGCTTCTATGAGCATTTGTATTAATAAAACAATGTGGTATTCAGTAGATGTTTTTGAGATGTTTATATAATAGAATGTATGTGAATCTATCAGATGTTTCACTGAATAATTCACAAAAAAATTCTTTCATCATTTTCTCACCCTCCGGTCATATGTGGTTTTCTTTCTTCAGTGGAACACAAAAGGAGAAGTTTAACTGGAACTCTTTTCCAATGAATTGCAGCATCCATCCACAATTTTTAAAACTTAAAAAAAAAAGCACCATTTTAATGTTACACTCTTAAAAATAAAGGTTCCAAAAGAGGGTTTTTGAAGTGATTCCATAGAAGAACCATTTTTGGTTCCCCAAAGAACCTTTTACCAGTGTGAAGAACATTTTTATAATCTAAAGAACCTTTTTCCACTATAAAGAACCTTTTGTCCAATGGAAAGGTTCCATGGATATTAAAGGTTCTTCATGGAACCATCGATGCCAATAAACAACCTTTATTTTATGTTGCCTAAATTCACTATTTTTTATTTTTTTGTTTAAATTTAATTTACTTACACACAATAGTTGAAAAATTTAATAGCTGAGATATTCTTTGGCCACAACATGAAAATAATTCATCGTATTGTTATTGGCCAGAATTTTAATATTGGTGTATCCCTTGTAAGAACCAGTGACATTTGGAATCAAGCTGGTGTAATGCATCTTAATGCATTATTTGATTACACATGACCGCAAATGAGATTTGAGAGCCATGAAATGAGAAAATGGCTTGCATTGTATTAGAAAGAGCAGGGTGAACATTCTGCCTGACTTCTGATGTTTGGCAGGTTTGAAATGGCAAGGAGGTGAGTAAATAATGACAGAATTTAAATGTTTTAATAAATGATTCCTTAAAAATGCACTCTTTCCCAAACGTCTGGAAGGAGTTTAACGCCTGAGAATATTTCTTTAAAATAAAGCATTTGCGGGTCGTTCAGATCTCGGCTGTAATTGTAACCTTCCACTCCTGGAAGTTACCTTTGACATGTCCCGAGCACTGAACAATAACACAAGCAGTCAGGCACAAAACAAACTCATTATATAAGCACATCTACCTGCAGAAAACATATTGCAGCTGTTGCAATAATTGCATTTAAAGACACCTCATTAGTTTCCCAGGTGGGGCAGCTGGAATTAAATCTGGAAATGAAACAACACTCCTTAAAGTTGCAGCATGCTGGAAAATAGATGTTGAGGATATAGTGATGACAAGAAAGGAGAAAATCTCCTTCATGAACTTTTTGAGAAGCAGGTGACTTCAACAGCTCAGTCTCTAAGGACAATATCGACTGAACAAACTGCATGCGTTTCCAGGCCTTCTGTTCTGTATGTGTCTGTTTCCATATTTTTCTTTCTCATTGCACGGATGCACATAATTGCATGGAGTGACAGGGTGAAAGACACGCAGATGAGAGATAGAGGAGGAGAATGAGACATCAAGCATGAATGTGCTGACATTGCAGAAGCATTTGGCCGCGATGGGATGCTGGTGAAATTTGTTGATAGGACCTCTGAACTTAAAATTGCTCTCTCTCTCTTTTTGTGTCCTCTGTGCATCGATGGCTGAGGTGAAGGAGATGGTGTGATACCTCATTTTGCAGATGAATAACCAGGTAAATCATATTTTGAATCAACACTTGTTTATCTGTTCTTCATTTCCAGAAATTCCCTAATTTTTTTTGAAGAAAAGAGGAAGTTTTGATGTGATGGGTAACATTGAACTAATAGCAGTTTTGTAGTGATATGTGATATGTTGGTGCTATATTGGTTATCAACCGATATTACAGATTTTTTAAATGTATCGGTATTTATTTAATTATTGCATGCTCATTTCTCCTATATTCACACTTAGAATACCTTTGCTGTCATCTAATGCTTTCTTAAGCTATGTTGAAGACTGCAGGTAAATGTGGCCCAAATCTGATTTCATATCCTATGTGACTCAAATCTGTTTTTCTCATGACAGTGTGAACAGTAAATGCGACTTTTTGTCTCACTATTCTGACTTTTTTTTCTCGCAATTGCGAGTTTTTAATCACACAATTCTGACTTTATAATTCGCAATTCTGACTTTTTTTTTTCCTCAGAATTGCAAGATAAAAACACAACTGCGTTATATAAAGTAAGAATTGCAAGATATAAATTCGGAATTCTGGCTTTTTTTTCTCAGAATTGAGAGTTTATATCGCAATTCTGACTTTATAAGACTTTACTATGTAACATGCAATTGCTTATTATAAACTCGCAATTCTGAACTTTTTTCTCGCAATTGCGAGTTTATATCTCACAATTCTGACTTTATAACTCGCAATTCTGACCTTTTTTCTCATTGCGAGTTTATATCACAAAATTCTGACTTCTCACAATTTCGTCTTTATAACTCGCAATTCTGACTTTATAACTCACAATTGTGAAATTATAAAAGTCGAATTACCTTTTTTATTTTTCATTTCATGGCGGAAACAAGCTTCCATACAAACCATCATGGAATCTGATCTTTTCAATTCCGATTTGGGCCACTTCCATATGTGGTCCTAAATCTGATTTAGGTCAGATGTTTTCCAATGTGACCTCAGTCTGAACAGTAAAATCGGAATTCATGCCACTTTTACGTCACATTCCTCAAACTTTACATTCATGGGAGTCACTTCAAAGATTTTACATACCCGACGTTATCAAGACAGTTGTAAAAGGCAGTCAGTGGAAGGACAGCGATGTGTCAGAACTTATAAGTATTACAGTGACAGCTCTATATACAAGCAAAACATTATAAATGTTTAAAAACTCTGCTGTCTTTTTTTCCACATCCTCCTCTTTGTTTTTTATATTGCCTGCTCTTAAATTTGTTGGCTTTCGTGACAGATCATGCTACATATATCTGATTTTTGCTGACTCAAATCTGAAATATGTTGCATCTACGTTTGTGTGCTTGCTTAAAATATGTTCTTGGCCTTAGGTGGCATGACGAAGAACTGCTCATCTGTTGATCTACAATTGTACAGGCATGCCGGGCTCGGTCAAGGACACATGTTGACCGCGAATCCTGTTTGAGAACACATGATGGATAGCATGCGCAAAAATCGGTGATGTATATCATGCTGTCTAGACATGCAAGACACAATCGAACAACATACAGCACGTCTACATCTGATACCACAGGAAATTAAGAAGAAATCATTTCTGCTTGGAAGAAGACTCTTTGTGAATTGTGTAGCAGAGATGAAAAGAAAGCCAAAGCCAGCTCTTATTCGATATCCAATAGGTCAATGTCCCGGAATGGCACGGAATTATTTGAACCACTGTGCAAACACAGCGACTCTCCAGCCAGACGATGAGAACAGCTTCCACAGTCCGCAAAATGGGGCATCTGTGATCATTTCTGACAGCTCTGACGGCTAATTGGGAATTGCACATCTGACATCCATGGGACACGATGGCAAGCACAGCTTGCTCTTTTGATGTTCAAAATCCTGACCCCAGTTGTCCTTCCAAGTGAGGAAAGTGTCCAGCAGTCAAGCTGGGCGGCTGAGACGTTGACCTCTGGTGTCTGTCCTCATCACCCCGATGAACTGCTTTCCTTCAGTCTGTTTCTTTCAGTTCTTGTCCGAGCTGGAGGAAGCCAATACTTGGATGTAAATATTTAGTGCTGTGAAAAAGCATAACCTATGAAAAGAGTAATTAAATTTTACCAATGTTATTACAGAAAAAGCAATATAACTGAACAAATAACACTTAAATCGTACATTTTGTAATAGTACTACTTAAATTAACAAAAATGTTTTTTGTTTTGGAAAAAACTTGGTTCACCCCTACATTTATAATCAGGTGCAGCAATTAAGGTGCTAACGTACCAACTGTGAAGCAAGGTGGTGCAAATTTTATGGTTTAGGGGATATTTTGCTGCTTATACTAAAGAGGTCTTAAGGATATGAGGCTAAAAGTTTTTGAAGCTGAAACCTAAGTAGACCTTTGGCATGATATTGAACCAAAGTCCATGCAAGTGAATCCTTGATGTAGGAGCCATAAGGGTACTAATGTTGTTACTCAATGTCTTTACTATATGTTACTATATTTCTGTACTTCCCTTTGTGGTAAAGGGAATGAATTGCATATATTTTGGGGATTTCCTAGGCAGCCATCTTAAAGAAGAAGTGATGTGACAATGGTAGTGGGAAGGGAGACAGTTTTTGACCTACACTACACTGCTTACTTTGGTGTCTTTAAGTTTTCACTTTTTTGTTACAATAAAAATTCAAGCTCAAACAGGTTTGTAGTGTCAAAGATACTTTCACACACGGAAGCGGCTACAAACGAAAGGAGCCATTACCATTGAAGGAATAGCTCTGATGAAAGAAATGGAGGGATTTGTAAAGTCCAGATCTCAGTGTCAAAAATTGGGTTGTACATACAATCAGTGTTGGGTGTAACACAGTAATTAAATTACTTATCCACTGAAAAAGTAAAGTAAGGGATTACTGTTCATTTTTAGGTAATTTAATTACAGTTACTTATAATGTACTTGCGTTACATACTGTAAATTAGTTCAACAATCCTGTTTAAATCAATATTGAATTTTAAAATCTAAATTTGTAGTCTAAAGGTAAAAGTGAACGCTGCCTCTTTAAAATCGTTAGCTGTAGTGCAGTTCGCAACTTCGCACCAGTTGGCTGTGTAGTCACTGTCTAAAGATGTCGGCAGAAACGAGTGGCTGTTTTGCAGAATGGAAATATTCCAGTTACTTCACTTTTTTGACACAGGTAGGCAAGAACATTACGGTAAAATGTAAACTATGTCCTAGGGAGAAAAAACCGCGCGCGCGCTCTCTGAGAGACGTCTTCAGTCAGCCAAAGCGCACACACATAGCCGCCTCTCGCGAGTGTCAATTTTCGCGGTTTATTACACATAAACGTTCAAATATACACACAGATATGTCAAAATGCCCGTCTTGGCGTATATTCGCGTTGGTTATGTGAATGTGAACAGCGTGTAACAGCATTGTCTCCGTCCATTAGGTCTTAGTGACAGCAGCCTTTAAAACATGCTACTGTCTACTATTGGCTGTCTGTATTATAAATGATAATCAAACAATAAAAGAAAAGCTTTAATAAGGATTAATCTATATTTAATTTATACAGTTATGAATATGCAGAGTTATTTTATATTTGATTATTCAATTTCTGTGGTATTTTTACTTACTACTAGACCTACCTGGAAAAAAAATATAGCATTGTTTTATTTGTATTTTTATATATCTTTACCGTGGTATCGACTTTGGTATCGAGTATTGTGCACTTTTGGTGGAATCGGTACCGACTACTAGATTTTTGGTATAGTGACATCCCTATTTGTTACTAAAAAAAAATTAAGTATTATAAAGTAAATAAAAGTATTATAGTATATGTTTTAATAAAGTTAAAATGTTTTAAAAAGCTTTAAAAGGCTAAACTGTTCCATGTTTGACTAAATCATTAAAAGAGTTTCCTTTCTATTGTCTATCCAGTCAAGGTTTATAGGGATTTTAAGAAGTAATTAGTAAGTTACTTATGGCGTAATTAAATTACTTTTCAAAGTATTTTAAATACAATATTGATGATGTAATTAGTAATTAATTACATTTTTGAAGTAACTTACCCAACACTGCTTACAATAATTCACATAGTTCAAGGCTAACATTTTGTTTAGTTAATATAGGAGACAATTTACAAAACAACAACTACAAAATGTTTTTATTTCTACCAAAGGGCACAATAACAGCTACTAAATGTAGGGGTGTGCTTACTTTTTCCACAGAAGATTCAGTAGATATTTTTGTTAAATAAGTCATATTTTTTATTTGTTAAATTGTATCACCTTCATCTATCAATACTGTCCGAATAGTGGTCAACACTGTAAAACTGAATAAGATCAGAATACTCAAAACATTTAAGTAAATAACTCATTTTAAGTTAGTAGAACTAACATAATAGAACCCCCTGTAAAATCATAACATAACGCAACATTAAACAATAACTTATATTGTCTCCCTTTGTTAATCTTGTGCACAAACACACAAAATAACACTTAAGTTCAACATTTATTTTCCTTATAAAGTCTGACACAAAGCATGCTGGGAATTAGAAATATGCTGCAACTCATTCATATTAAGATCAGCTTACTATATTCAAATTTTTGGAATTAAGTACAATGAACTTTTATTATTATTTGAGTGAAACAAACTCATTTCATTTAATTCACTGTTTGCTTTTACAGTGTATCGTATGTTGAAACTTCCATCTTTTCATGTAGTGCACTTACTTTTTCACTGCATAGTATAAGACAGCATTCATTTTGAAAGATGTTTCCAGAAATTACTGGGGCTTTTCATAAATTAATTGCGAAAGACTGACTTTCATCCTGAAGGCTGACTATTTATGCATCAGAAGCGCTAAAGAAGCTAAATTTTCCCCGCTCCGAGCATGACAGGTATATTGTCGCCATAATGGCATAATTATATGTTATTAAAGTGTGTTTAATTACATCTAATTTTTACTGTGGTGGGTGGACAAATATCTTTTCCCTTTCGAATTACATTTCCTTGTTTTATGTGACAGCTGAATGGAGGAAATGACAATCTGTGTGCCACAAATAAGCCTCGCAGCTGAGGAGATAGCACATTTGTGCTTCACTCGAAAATTCTTGGCAGCGCCGGCAGATTTCGAAGCCCTCGTGTCTGAGCTTGCCCCTTCTCAGCTGGACACATCTGGACATGTGGGAGCTCGGGAGATAATCCAGTCACCCCTGGTGAGCTGGACCCATGCCACTGTCCAGAGGGGTTTCCTTCCCTCTTGCTTTAATGATGTGGTTTTAGAGCAGGCCATGAAAACTCTCAGGCACGTCAGAGGACTTTCTGTGTGTAATTGAAAAGCGCTTCAATCTGGTGCAAGAGAGCCCAAATGGGATATTTCTGAAAATAGCCATTGCTGTTTTAATGAGTTTGTTCATTAAAAGTTCAACTTTTTCCTTCGGGAGCTAGACAGTATCATTGGACATAACTAGAAAACTCAGATAAATGGGAATTGTAATCCAATTATATGTGATCTTCAGTACTTCAAGCTGCATTTCTGTTGGTCAAAATGAAGAAATTGGTTGTATAAATAAACCATTTCATTAAAGGAATTTACTCAAAAATGATAATTATGTCATCATTGACTCATCTCCATGTCGATTAAAAACTGTATGAGTTTGACTTTTTAAAAACCCTTGCCTCTCTCAAGAAATGATTGGACTGTGGTTATCAAACTCCAAAATTACCAAAAATGTTCTGTAAAATTGGTCTTTACGATATATATATATATATATATATATATATATAACCCTTACAGCTGAAACACTTCAAACCTTGAATTCTCAACTTCTCGATGATTTAAGTGTAAAATATCTAGGCTCCTGCCATACGTGGTTTAATATAAAATGATATCCCTTAAGGTCTCCTTGTCAGCTGCATGGGCAGTAATGACGATAATCAGGGTCAGAGGAGCCAAAAGGAAAAAAAAAAATAGCTCGATGGCATATTCTGTCAGGAAGAATTAGCGCTCCCCAAAGTCTTATCAGTGATGTGCCCTTTGAGAGCACAGCTAAAAGTTAAGAAGCAGGAGGGGGTTATTGTCTGTACGTCTCAGTTTGTTTGCATGCAAGTATAAATATTTTATTATCACCTCATATTCTCTCTAGCTTGCCAATGCATTCTGAGATGTTGTCGTCTTATTTCAAGAGACATTCTCTCTGTGATACTCAAACGACATTAAACCAAGCCGGTTCTTGTGGAGTCGCTCCGATTACAGTGATTTAGGTGAGAGCTTTCTTTTCAGCTGCATCCCAAGGCCTTCAATTTTTCAAACTGATGGAATGTTTAGACAAAAGCTTTTATGGAATGGAAAGCACAAGTGACA
This sequence comes from Ctenopharyngodon idella, assembly GCF_019924925.1. Classification (NCBI taxonomy): domain Eukaryota; kingdom Metazoa; phylum Chordata; class Actinopteri; order Cypriniformes; family Xenocyprididae; genus Ctenopharyngodon; species Ctenopharyngodon idella. The sequence continues at coordinate 10,411,627 of NC_067243.1, read as the reverse complement.
GTGGATGGTTTCTTGACCTGAACATGACCAGACCATGAGCAAATGTACCCATAAGCGTATTAAAAGACTCAGTTTTTGTTGTTGCCTGTTCACCTGAACTGTGCAAATATAGATGTATGGTAGAGATGTGTCTTGTTGTATGTTTCCATATACAAATGGAAAGCTAGGTTATTCAACAAATGGACAAAAACACAAGTCTCGTGGTACCTCTCTAACCACAAATTGAACTGACAAAAGCTGGATTTTTCAAAAAGGAGAAGAAAATCAGTGAGATCATACAACAGGCCATTAAAAATTAATGAATTTGTTTTCTTTTAGGTCATTGTATACATCTTCCATACATCTCACCGAATGGTCAATACTGGAACAAATACTGACCATCCATACAAGCCTTTGAGTTGAACCTTGAGAACACATGGCACTTTTGCTGTTTTCTTCATTCATGTCTATAAACGTGGAGAAATAAATGTATAGATTTTCCAGACAAGGTAAAATATAGAAGAAAGATGCTTTCCACAAATACTGTGCACATTGGTGTCCATTTTTTGTTTTCATCAGGTAACACGTTACAAGTAACTTGAGTTACGTAATCAGATTACTTTTTCAAGTAACTAAGTAGCGCGTTACTTTTTCAATTGACAACAAAAGTTACTTTTTCTATTTTCACGTTTATTGACTGTCCATATGTTGAGAGAAATAAAGTACAGAATGGTTGTGTGCGCTGTGTAAACATGACGGTTATTGTAGTTCTAGACTAAATGTGAACATGCATTTACTCATCTCACTTACACAAAAACATTCAGTATTCCCGAAAATGAATAAAAACAGTGAAATGCAATCTTAGAATTTTATGCAAACCTGCAATAATTAACTATATTAAATTACACAAATATACTTTATGTATTTAATCTCACTTTATAAACCAATGTCTTTGCTGCTGACCTTCAATGATCTAATTCAACCATACTAATAAGCAACAATTTCTTTTGATTAGATTTAGAAATAAGAGTGTTGAATTTTCTTCTCCTGTATCATATTCTTCTTTAATCCAGAATGGCAGCACAGCTGAAAGGTTTGTTAGAGCTGCACCCTCTACTGTACAGGCGTAAATATGCATTTCCTTCAGCCTGAGGCTTATTCATTTCACTTTTGGTGTGAAAGGGCCTTAACATTTGCCAAAAATAGAGCTTTTTTTTTTTTGTTGTTATTAAAAAACAAACAAACAAACAAACAAGCAAACCAAGCCCAGGTGAGAAAATTACGCAAAAGTAATGTAATGCATTACTTTTCATAAAAAGTAACTAATGCAATTTTGTAATGCATTACTTTTAAAAGTAACTTTCCCCAAAACTGGTGGTCTGTCCTATCTCTGGGTCCCATCTTCAGCAATTAAAAATTACCATTAAAAGCCAAAGTCTGTTTGATTACCCTAATACTCTATGAGGTCCAAGGAATGTAACAGACCTAAAAACTAGGTCATTTTGTGTAGAAGTCCTCAGTGGATGACTGCATTGGTTTACTTGTTCTCAAATCATGACCTTATAAACAGCAGACTACTGGCCTGTAATCAATTCTTCAGTTTTAGTTACATTTTCAATTCTTCAAGACATGAACGGCAGTTCTGTGTTTGACCCATCCATAAACAAACTTTAATGTTTACCTTTCAGTGAAGGATATACTGTACATTCAATCTGACCTCTATCCCAAACCTTCAAAGTTCTCCAAAGGCTGCAAAATGGCAGAGAGAAGCATTTAGGTTGCAAAGGGAGGGTATTTTATCTGAGGTGCATGGCCAGTCCCTGTGAGGAAACCCTGTTGCTATGAGACAGATTGTTTTTTCCAGACACCTGACCTGGATTCCGGCTTTGCCGCCATACCAGAGCGGCCCACCTTGCCCCCTGCATTCCCACAACCATTCCCCTGTCTTTACCTTCGACAGTAGGGGAGGGTGTCCATCTAAACTCTTTCTTTAGAGGCGACAGGAGGGGTAAACTGGGACCCGTATGCGAAACAAAGCAATTGCATTTCATATTGAATTGGGAATTAGGGACATGAGCGAACTCCCTTCTGTCAAGTTCCTCTTATATTCTGGAGACTTGAACGGGAAAGGAGGAGGTAAGTAATGCTTGAACTGTCTCACTATACTGATCTCTGATCAGCACCATGTAGCTTAACCTGCAGCTTGTATAATCCTCTCTTGCAGAGAGAGAGAGAGAGACACACTAGCAGGTGAAGTCTCATCATGCCAGTACACACAGTTGTGTTAAAGTTTTGTAATCTGACATATAACCCAGGGATGTATGATATCAAAATTAAGGCCTTATACTAATAAGCTTATTTTCATGCAATGGCAAATAATAAAAATGTAAAAAAAAAAAAAAAAAATGGTGTAGAAACAGTTTTAAAATAACAAAGAAAAGGCAAGTAACACTGTCAAAATAAATTAAAAATAAAACAAAAAAAATAATATTTTGAAATGCTACGCATTATGTTAGGGATCACAGGATTATAATTTAGAGTATAAACATTTATATTTAACTGTTGTCATATTATTAAATGAGCATTAGATGACTGCAAATGTAATTCAAAATGAAAAAAAAAAGTATATATTGAGCATCCCTAATATTTCCTACTGAAACAGCATATTCAATAAGAATATTTTTCTTTTGAATATACAGCTATTTTTGAATGGCTGTCAAGAGAGAAAGATGGTTTAGCCAGATCTTTTATTGGTGAAGAAACTTTTAATTATAAAGACAAAGCTTCCCCTTTATAATAATCTGAATTGATGAATTGTGCACAATAACAGCAAGAACGTGTATTATATAAGTCAATTTTGAGTTTATGTTGACTTTAATATGCTGACATGGGGGGCACATTAAACAGTTCCTAATATGATTAGATGAATTGCTGACACTTTTTGTCCTCTGTTTCTTTCCCTCTCTGCAAGGAAGTCACAACCACACTGGTTCTGTGCTGGATGCCTTACGACGGCTTTGTCCTATCACAAACTCACCAAACTCATCAAATTATTATAAATAATCAATCAGAACCTTAGAAGTCAAAGTCGTAGCAAATACCCACTAAAACACAACTGCACAGCACCATTCCTAAATCTCTGCACTTAAAAAACAATGACTTTAAATTCAACATAAATTGGACAGAGCAGCCCATTCATTTATGTAATGTGACATTTTCAAGTGAAGCAGTATCAGTAGTTCAACAAGAAAAAAATAGGCAAGACATTTTATCTCTCTGGAATCAATTGGGTCATGTAAATTGATGGGTGTTCCATACCAGTTCAGTATAACTAGATGGGCGTGGTCTATGTACACTGAAAAAAAAAGATTTTTGCTGCTTGTTCAAATTGCTTAATTAAAATAAGCTAAAGCAACACAATTGCTATACATTTTGTCCTAACTTAATTAGATTGTGTTCAATCCACTTAAATATATGGGTCAATGACGTGACAAGTCTTTTTTTTTTGTCCAAAGGCCTTAATAATAATAAAAAACAAAGATATGATATCCAAAGTATGATATGATATCCAACTAGATCTCTTTTATTGAATCCAAAAGGTTTTAATTATATTTTGTAACATATAAAGGTATTTTAAAGATTTTGAAGGATCAAAAGTCATTCGGTTTAACCGTACAAAGGCCAATACAGCCATTTCGTTTGTGATTAAAATATCTTAAAATGTAATAAATGTATATATTTTTTATTCTGCTGTGATTTTATAACATCATATATCAACATAGTGCAAAATGGTATTAAAATTATGTGTAGAAGTCATTGATTTGTTATAAGAAAAAATGTCCGGAAAAATGAATTTCATTGATATCATTCGGAGTAACCAATATAAAGGGACCATTTTGGATCAAGTCATGCGGTCAAGATCATGTGACAGGATGTGACATCATTCAGACACCTGCAAAGAACCACATGGTCGTGAAGCAAAGTAACTAACTCTCTTTAAACTATTTGAAAAATTCATGTCCTGAAACATCAGGTCATTCGGTACAACCGCTATAAAACATGGAAAATGTTGTAGTATTTTAAAAACTTGTACTAAATATAAAATGTTTGATAAATGCTAGCTAGCTAGATAGATATCAGCCTGTTAGCATTGTTTGAAAATATTGTCATTCGGTATAACCGAAATTTTGGTTAAACCGAATGACTTTTTTAGTGACAAATTTTGTCCATCTTGTAAAAAATGACAAAAGCATTAATTGATTATTAAAAAACACATAATCTCATTGTTAACACTAATAAAACTCTCCATCTCCATTAGTTTTTTTTTTTTACACTTTAAAAAATCTTATTTGTCAATGACCCATATATAAAATTGAAGTTTACTTATTCCGTTTGTGTTGGGATTACATGAATGATTTGTGTTGCATTAACTGAAACTGGGTAGGGCTTGTTAGTTCCAAGCATGCTTTGCATATGGCTCAATCAAGAGAGAGTAAATTTTGAAATTAAGTGTTTTTTTATGTATTTTTGAGCAAGATGAGAAAAGGGAGATACTTGATAGTATGTAATAGTGTTTAATGTTCAATCATTTTGGAATTATTAGAACGATTTAAATTACAGTGGGTATCTACTGTGGAGAAGAGTGGACCATTTTGTCTTTTTTAGCGTATTACAAGAGGGGCGGGGTTGAAAAATCATGAAAGCTTACAAAGACAAACATTTCTTTCTTTTGAGTAACAAGCACTGATGAATCATGCACGAATTAGCAGTGTGAGTAGTAAACTAAATAAGGTCAGTTTTGATCTTATGTTGACTCTTTAAAAGGAAAGCTTTGCTGGAAGTAAGAAATAGCAGGAAGTGAGTAACAACTATAAAACAAATACATGAATACATACATACATGCATAAATAAGTAAATACATGCATAAATAGAGGTAGGTAGTTAGTCATTTCATGGAAAATAACAGAAAGCCAGATTGGAAGTGTGGGTGTTGGAACATTTGATTATGGGTGTGTGACGTGCGTGAAAATCAACACATCCACAAATGTGTCAGTCCCAGAGCTCAGCAGAAACTAGTCTTGAGCTCTCGAGAGTGAGAACTAATTGAACTGACCTCTCCATGGCAGGAAGGCCCTGAGAAGAAACCGTGCTCGTAATGACAAATGCAGCACAACCACGAGTTTACAACATCTCAATCTGCTTTCATTTCATTTCCAGAGATAATTTCTCCGTACTGTGCGATGGAGAAAATAGGAACGACTGTGGTATAATTACGCTTTCATGTGCGAAATATAAATGAGGTCTTTCGGAAACATGGCTATGGAGCTAACAAGATCTGAGTCGATGGGGGTCAAGGAAAACTGGCAGGGTCAGTGATCACTGAACATGCTTCTGGTGCACTTTTGAAGTAGCACAGGGTGCGAGAACATTTGGCCCAGCTGAAGCTGAGCAGGCATTGCAGGTTCTTGCATTCTCTTGACCTCTCTGACGATGGGGCGGCTGGCGGTGGTCCACCTTCCCCTGGAGAAAGAGCAGGGAACATGGGTTCCAGCCGTGATGGAGGACACCACCAGAAGGAGAGATGGATCACAGTGTTGGCTGAAATAATGGGGTGAATTACTAGGGCTTTCCTCAGGTAACTTAAAGGGATAGTTCACCCAAAAATCATTTATTTCCCCTCAAGTTGTTCCAAACCTGTATAAATTGTTTTGTTGTACACAAAGGAAGATATTTGGAAGAATGTTTGTAACCAAGCAGGTCTCAGCCCCCCATTGACTAGTATAGTAGGGAAAAAAAAAAATACTATGGTAGTCAATAGGGGCGAGATCTGCTTGGTTACAAACATTCTTCCAAATATCTTCCTTTGTGTTCAGCAGAACCAAGAAATTTATACATGTTTGGGTGTATCCTGACTGTTTTTTGAGGACTGGGACTGTAAAGCTCCAAAATATCAACAACAACAACAACAAAAAAGCACCATAAAAGTAGTCCATACGATTCATGTGCTATATTTCAAGACTTCTGAAGCCAAATTATATATTTGTGTGACAAATTTGACAGCGAATGATTGGTTCTTTTGTGTCTACTTGTGACTAACCGCCATTCATGTCAATGGCGCCAAATTTAATTAGAAAACTACAGTTGAGGGGAAGTTTTTCATTGGTTATTACTACTTACTACTTAAAATTTGGTCTGATTCTCATGCAAAGCTATTGTATGACTTGAGAAGACTTGGCAAACAAATCATATGGACTACTTTTTATGATATTTTATGTTTCATTTTGTAGTCTGACAGTCCACATTTGCTTGAGTTTGGAAAGACATAAAGGTGGAAGTTTTTATTTGTGGTGCACTGTCCCTTTAAATATACATGACCGCACACAAAAATGGTGCAACTGTTTCATGGATCTGCCTTTTCACGTTTTAATATGGTTTGGATGGCTGAGAAATCATAAAACTCACTCGCGCTCTCTCTCTCTCTCTTTCCCCAGCTGGCTTCGGCCGCCAGAGGCACAGTCCATCATCCTACATTCAACAGCCCTGCAACATCTGTTCATTAGCTCTGACAGATGAAAGAGGGAGAACGAGGAAGCGAGTGAGTGAGAGAGCGTGTGAGTTACGGAACGAGAGAGGCCAAGCCAAGACGTTCAGCAACATCTGAGTTCAACATCTATTTTTTTCCTGAGATAGAACAGTAGACTGACAACCTACCTCTCTCACACCTCTTCATCTCGATTTCAACATCATCTGTGAGTGTTTGAGCACCCGTATGTGTGCTTACCTGTCATTTCAGGGAGAAAATGTGTGTAAATGTGCATTTGCGCTGCTTTGATGGCTGCTGTATGACGTTTGTCATGTTTAGCTTGAGTCAGTAGCATGTTTTCATGTGTTCTGTCAGGTGTTGTGCAGGCAAAAGGACGTCGCCGATCCAGACGCCTGCTGCAGCTGCTACATCCGCCTCATCTGGTTGGACTGCATCTGCAGAGGCTTTCCTTGTGTTAGAGTGATTTGTTGCTTCTTTAGCTCTATCTTACTGTTTGTCCCTTGGTATCTCTCTTTATTTCCTTCTCTGTCTTGAAATGTCACTGGGAAATCAGCACGGAGCAGTATACGCCTGAGACCTAGATAAATAATGCAGGCTACATTACTCTGGCTTAGCCCCTATGAAGTGTTTGTGATGAAACAGGCAAATCAGATGAAAATACTACACACACAAAAGTGCTTCACACAAAGACACTTGCATACAAAAATACATCATCCTCTCAGATTTAAAGCCTGGACTAGTGGCAACGAAAGCTGACTGTGTTGTCGGCCAAAAAGCTATGCTTGAACACACCAAAAGGACTAACTAAAGGTCAACTTGCACGAGCGTTCTGTGCCTTTGTATAAGTAAATATCTGTCTATATCAGCAGGTATCAATATTGTATTTTTGTCACCCAAAAAGGGCAACTAAAACTAGGACTGCAGATACACAAACTGTAAACAAAGCAGCGCTTGCTAACCATTTTGAATATCAATCACGCTGATCACTTTCTTCATTCCACTCGGCTCATGTTATTATGAACATATTTGTGCATTCTTGAATGTGTAAGTAAGATGACCTAAAATTATAACAGCCCTCTGTTTGTACCGTCTTGACTTCTTTGCTCGCTTCCATCGCTTTCGCTTTTATTCTCGTGTAATGACTCGTTTGCTAAAGCTGAACAGCCTATGAAAGTTCTCTCTCTCACTGACGACCCGACGCCAAGTCAACATGCTGAATCGCCCCCCCCAGTATATATATATACTGATCAGGCATAACATTATGACCACCTTCCTAATATTGTGTTGGTCCCCCTTTTGCTGATAAAACAGCTCTGACCCGTCGAGGCATGGACTCCGCTAGACCCCTGAAGGTGTGCTTTGGTATTTGGCACCAAGATGTTAGCAGCAGATCCTTTAAATCCTGTAAGTTTTGAGGTGGGGCCTCCATGAATCTGACTTGTTTGTTCAGCACATCCCACAGATGCTTGATTGGATTGAGATCTGAGGAATTTGGAGGCCAAGTCAACACCTCAAACTCATTGTTGTGCTCCTCAAACCATTCCTGAAACATTTTTGCTTTGTGGCAGGGCGCATTATCCTGTTGAAAGGGGCCACAACCACCAGGGAATACCGTTTCCATGAAAGGATCTGTACATGGTCTGCAACAATGCTTAGGTAGGTGGTACATGTCAAAGTAACATCCACATGGATGGAAGGACCCAAGGTTTCCCAGCAGAACATTGCCCAAAGCATCACACTGCCTCCAGATGCCATGTGTTCCCCAGGTAAGCGATGCACACGCACCCGGCCATCCACGTGATGTAAAAGAAAACATGATTCATCAGACCAGGCCACCTTCTTCCATTGCTTCGTGGTCCAGTTCTGATGCTCACATGCCCACTGTTGACACTTTCGGCGGTGGACAGGGGTCAGCATCGGCACCCAGACTGGTCTGCGGCTATGCAGCCCCATACGCAAAAACTGCGATGACACCTTTCTATCAGAACCAGCATTAACTTCATGAGCAATTTGAGCTACAGTAGCTCGTCTGTTGGATCAGACCACAAGGGCCAACCTTCGCTTCCCACGTGCATCAATGAGCCTTGGCCGCCCAAATTCTAAATAATTTAGAGTGTGTAATTTCTGTACTAGTGTCAAGAAATGGAATTGCAAAAATAATGTGTGTTTTTTTTTTTTTTTTTTTTTTTCCATTAACCATGTTTCCTTCTCCTTTGGACAGACTAACTGCTAGCTCCGCCCTAAACTAACACCATTGGTTGACTAGTTGTTGCTGAGTCTAGCTGGACAGGATGTTCCACAATGTTTACACTTTTTGGGTAAGTCAATGAATAAAATATGGTGTCACTGTGTCAGTGGTGTCAGTGATGAAATATAACCCAAGTTGGCAGGTTTTGTGAGATTCACCCACTTTGTATTTTCAAATAGGCCATCATAGTAGTAAAAAGTAGGACAAAACAGCCGGTTAAACGTACAAAAGGCTACACACTTTACATTTGATCTTAGCTAAGCATTGTAAATGGGATCACACTAAACAAAGTGAATTGGATTTGATCCCTCCCTGAAGCATACCCCCTGCGTCAACGCCTCAGATGAACATGTCGAGCTGAAGAGGAGATTAGAGCTAAAGGTCAAAGAGACACAGGAACAAGAATTTAACCATAACCCGATACGATGTTTCAAGTATGCCGCTCTCCCTACGAATTAGACACTGGCTTAACACAATCACAAGAGCTACAGAAAAAGAGAACCTCTTTTTACCTCAACCATTATTGAATATGCTCAACATAGGTTGTTGACCATGGGTATAGAAATCAACCATTCATATTGACTAAATATCAAATCTGAAAAAATAAAAACGCTTACCTGCATTTAGCATTAGCATGTAAATCTATTATAGGATTATTCAGGGTTCAGCAAGTTGTATCAACAGCATTTGTGTCGACAGCAAATAAGTTTGATGAAAAAGTCTCAAGCACAATTTAGACAAAATAATAAATGTGTATAAATATCATTTATTTATTTTAATATATTTAAAATAAATTATGACAGAAAATACAGCTTAGAGCTTAACAAAAAATAGCATTTTATAAATAGCATAAATAATAAAAATAAAAAACAGAACAGAGTGATTTTTTCTTTGTCTTTTCTTGTTTTATTAACATTAATGACACGGACGGCAGCAGGAATCTTAGGCTGCTGTCACTTTAAGACCGAATGCACAGATCCAATATGCTGATACACATGTCTAACTCATTAGTTATTTTATTCAACTGTTTTTGTTTCTGGTTGCAAAATGATTGAGAACATTTGAAACCCATATTTTTCAGATTCTCCTATGATTGATCTTGGCAGGCCACACAACCAACCCAAATTTCTTGTGTCAGTCATCAATCTCATGTCATGTTTATGATCATTTTATTTAATGAGTCCACCAAACCACTGTGTAGAATCCATAAGATGGTCTTTTCCATATCGATCAATCTCTCTCTTCATCTGTCTCAGTTCTTACTCGCACTGTTTCAGTGTGTTATTGAAATACAGCTCAAAAGCACATCATAAGTTCAGTGAGCACTTGCAGTCAGATCCCTTCGTTCGTTTGTCTTTGAAGGCTTCCCGTGTGAGCGGCTGCCCTGGGTGCTGATTCATGACTCTTTCTCACTCTCTCTCGCTCAGCATGCCTCTCTGTGACTTCTCCCAGTGCAGTGCACCACGAGGGAGAGAGAGAAGCTTTGGTCTGTAGTTCCGCCGGAGTCCCTGGGAGGCAGTGTTGATCTACATGAAAGCACTAGAGTGAGAGCTGTGACTGAAGCCAGGGACAAATTCGTCTCGTATCCATCTTTGGGAATGCAGTACTGTTGTCACCACAGGGGTCAAGGTTTAGCTGGTTAGCATGACCTCATTAGCCCCTGCTGGTAGATGCAGTAACTACACCATTTGGCTGCACAAAATCTTTCATCATTCAAAAGCAGACAAACTTAATGCTATGATCGTTAAGATTACATTATTCTAGCATGAAATGGACTTATATTTTTGCTTTAATGTTGCATTTGCTGTTACAGCTCAGGATAGTTGCTCATAAAGGGCCTGAGGCTGTGTGTGTTCTTGTGGGTGCCGTCAACCAATCAGCATTGTCATGATGTTTTTCCTGCGGCTAGAGAGTGTAATTAGTCACATGGCATTCGCACAGCTCAGGTGATTGGCTCAAAACAACCTGGCAGAAGGACTGAGAGCACACAAGCAAAGTTTGCATCCAACTAGTACTGTTTCATTCGTTTATTTTTGAACAAATCTTTTATATGAACAAATTCTTTACAATTGTTCTGTTGTGAACGACTTAATGAATGAAAATAAATGAAATTTCTGTCATTAATTAATCACCCTCATGTCGTTCCACACCCGTAAGACCTTCGTTCATCTTTGGAACACAAAATAAGATATTTATGATGAAATCCAAGAGTTTTTTTTTTTTTATCCCCCATAGAAAGCAACTTAATTACTGTCATTTAAGGTCCAGAAAGGTATTAAAGACATTGTTAAATTAGTCAATGTGACTACAGTGGTTCAATCTAATTTTATAAAGCGACAAGAATACTTTTGTGTGCAAAAACAAAACAAAAATAATGACTTTATTCAACAATTTTCTCTCTACCCTGTCATTCTCCTACGTAGTTTACGTTGTAAAACATTGTAGAGCTTCCGGGTTCTATGTCAGAATGCTGAAACTGTATGGCAATGCTAAGCTGCCATTTGGATGTGTAAATAGAAACGCTGCACTGCATCAACTGTGTAGCAGACTGACAGGGTAGAGAAGAAATTGTTGAATAAAGTCGCTATTTTTGTTTTGTTTATGCACACAAAAAGTATTCTCGTCGCTTCATAACATTAAGGTTGAACCCGTGTAGTCACATGGACTATTTAACTATGTTTTTACTACTTCTCTGGACCTTGGATGACAGTAATTACATTGCTTTCTATTGGGGATAAAAAAAATGAAAAAAAAACTATTGGATTTCATCAAAAATACCTTAATTTGTGTTCTGAAGGTGAACAAAGGTCTTAAGGTTTTGGAACAACATGAGGGTGAGTAATTAATGACAGAAATTTCATTGTTGGGTGAACTAACCCTTTAAGGTTGAAGCACTGTAGTCACGTGGACTATTTTAGCAATGTCTTTAATATCTTTCTGGGCCTTGACAGTGGTAATTAAATTGCTGTCTACGGAGGAGTCAGAGAGCTCTTGGATTTCATCAAAAAATATCTTAATTTGTGTTCCGAAGAAGAACGAAGGTCTTACAGGTGTGGAACGACATGTGGGCAAGTAATTAATGACAGAATTTTCATTTTTGGGTAAACTAACTCTTTAAAAACCCAGATGTTATTTTTGTAGACAAATTAGAGACAAAAAAACACCTACTGGTGTAATGATATAACCTACCGAAAGGGTCATGGAACAATTATGAATAAATCTTGATGGAATGGTTAAATATAGATACATATTATCAAGTGCAATTAAAACAATGGCAGATAGCTTTCAGGTATTCATAGTTTTAAGCTTTTACAAGTAATTACTCAAGTAATAAAACATTCCGAGGTAGGTATATTAGATTACATTTACACTGCAAGGTCCAGTGCACAGACCAAATATTATGACACAATTGACTTTGGCATGAGCGCTCTTCACAAAGGATTTCAAACCAAATGCTATTTATTTATTTGTGCAGGAAGCTGTGAGATTCTTTACAAGTAGATCACTGAAATCCAAATTTTCAGAAGACAAGGTGGCAGATGTTGTGGCATACAACTAGTACATGTATTAAAAAACTGAGAGTTTAGGAGCAAATCAGTCAAATTGTCCCAGTCATAGGCTTCATTACTTAGTCAACTACCTGAGTACGGCTATGATTTCCATCAGTGCAACCCAGGTTGACAGCATCCTTTTTATCTCAGTGCTAAATGGCCTATAGCATCTTAGCAGTTTACTTGAACATTAGTACGCTATGCTCCTTAGACCTGTTCTGAGTGACATAACAGCCATTTTCATCTGTTTACAGACATTCCTGACATGTCTCCATGCTCTTCTCTCCTGGCCTTCTGACAGGAAGTGACACCACTCACTCCACGACACTCTGTTGTTTTTGCCCTCGACAGTCAGTGATACAGGTTGGATGGCCTCCAGCGCCAACAAACCGTGCCCAGGATTGTCACACCATGGTAGACGCTGAAAAGGGAGTGTTTTCCTATGTGTATTTTGGGGTTGAGTCGTGCGAGACTGGATAAAAACCAAGAGGAGTGCTGATGGGGCAAACGTGCCAGCAGGAAGCGACTGGCATTTGTGCAAATTCAATTCGTCTCGCATGGTACGCTCTGTGTCCGCTGTGAACAAGAGGAAACCTTTAGTTTAGGGTTTGTTAAAGAGAAGAATTGGTTTGTTTCAACTAAGTGAAAGTTCTTGCATAAGAAGGAGAACTTCTCAGTTGTTTCTATAGACACTTTTGGTTAGATATCATGATTCAGTAGGGGAGTTCATTCTGATAAACTGACCTGACATTCACTGTCAATGGTAATTGGCGATTTCCGATGACCACTTGTAAAGCGACAAATTCATGCAAATGAGATATGTTGATAACTAATGAGATTTCATACTGTAAGTGCATTTACATGCGCAGTTATAATTGAGTCTGTCCAATTATACATGACACCAATGCGTAATCAATTATTTTGTGTATACATGCTAAATTGAGCTACAATCACTTTACATTGCTAGTCTGACTCGACTGATTTTAGCCAAAGTGTTTAAATGACATTTTAAAAAGATTATTTCTTTAGTTCAAAATTGAAATCTAACTTTTAAAATCATACTTAAAGGGTTAGTTTACCCAAAAATGAAAATTCTGTCATTAATTACTCATCCTTATGTCGTTCCACACCCGTAAGACCTTCGTTCATCTTTGGAACACAAATTAAGATATTCTTGATGAAATCCGATGGCTCAGTGAGGCCTCCCTTGCCAGCAAGACAATTAACACTTTCAATGCCCAGAAAGCTCCTAAAGACGTATTTAAACAGTTCATGCAACTACACTGGCTCAACCTTAATGTTATGTAGCGACGAGAATACTTTTTGTGCGCCAAAATAACGACTTTATTCAACAATATCTAGTGATGGGCGATTTCCAAACACTTCATGAAGCTTCGAAGCTTTACGAATCTTTTGTTTTGAATCAGTGGTTCGGAGCGTGAGCATGAGCGTTCATTAAATGGGGCTTCGTTACGTCATAAGTGTTTCGAAATTTCAATGGTTCACCACTGGGGGGCGTGACTTTGGCAGTTTGATACACACTCCGAACCACTGATTCGGAAAAAAAGATTCGTAAAGCTTTGAAGTTTCATGAAGCGGTGTTTTGAAATTGCCCATTACTAGATATTGTTGAATAAAGCCATCATTTTGTTTTTTTGGTGCACAAAAAGTATTCTCGTCACTTCATAACATTAAGGTTGAACCACCGTAGTCACATGAACTGTTTTAAATATATCGGATTTTATGAAAAATATCTTAATTTGTGTTCCGAAGATGAACGAAGGTCTTACGGGTGTGGAACGACATGAGGGTGAGTAATTAATGACAGAATTTTCATTTTTTGGGTGAACTAACCCTTTAATGACTCACTGTCCAACTGGATACAGCAATCATGTAATTATGGCAGTGTACTTCCAACACATTAAATAATAAAGAATAAAATCAATTAAGGCTGCAGGTCCCAAATCTTCAACTTTTTCACTGTAGTTTTAGTCCACTTTGCTAATGGCACCTTGCCCCTGTCCTATGATAGATTCGAGTTCATATGATAGATTACCATTCGCATTCAAAAGAAATGTTCTACTTTCCTTAGCAAGTTTCTCACATGCACCTCATTAGAAAACCAATAGCTTGCCGATACATTTTAAAATCCCGGCCTCCCCGCTGCAGCTCTGGAACTGAAGAACACTTTGACATTTCTGGGTCGGCTAGAACACTCTCTTTGGTAGCTCTTTGATTGATGACGATCATTAAAACTTTTTTTTTCTTTTTCCAACCTTTGGCAAAAAAATTTGTCAGGAACTGTCAGTGGGGTCAAAGTAGACCCAGTGCTTATTTGATTACAGGGAAATAAATCCACCTCTTGCTTGTCAAGTAAGGGCTAAGCTTGTGGTTTTAATGTCATTGACTAATCTGTATGATGATCTGTGTCATTGCAATTGCCAAATTGGTGGGCGTCTGTTGTAACTGTAATGATGATAAATAGTTTGGACCGTGTTTTGCTGTTTTCACACTTTGTGAAGTTTGCGTTTGCCGTTTCTTGTTATTTGTTCCATCATCTATTCTAAAAATGCGTTTTCCATGATACCTCCACCTTGTTTGCATTATGTCCGCCGTCTGGGTTGAATACACCGTAATATCAAATACAATATGTCTAATTTAGTCTATTAATATACCAGGCTGGCTGAACTCATGCTACATTATCTAGGTCTGTCTTTTGTTTGCATTTACATGACTGTTTGGTCCGACTGAAATCAAACTTTTAAAGTTCATGTACCACTTTTACACTAACCAAACAAATCAATCAAATGAAGGTAAGTTTGTGCCAAAATCTCTAGTGTAAAATCTCCCTTATAGACATACTGTACTGTTCAATAAGACTGCACTACACTATGCTGCTGAAAAACTTGCAGACCGTTTAATTTTAATCGGCATCATCATCAGGCAGTGCGTGGTCTGAAACTGAAATGTTTTTTAAATCTTTTTGACTTTTAGGTGGGAGCTGGTTTTGTGCTGATTTAGTGCCAATTTTCCCAGCTTTCAACTCAAATACAAGCCTTAATCATTTCACTAGAAGACAAACAGGCTAAGATCAGTTTAAAGGGCAACTGCAAGGACGGCGGCACTCAGCTTCAGCAGGGGACTGTCAGCATCCAGCGCCAGCTCCTTAAGACCTGTGGTGAGAAGACAGGGCCCACCTTCCCTGCAGATGTGTTTATTAATAAACTGGCTGGTGTCTAATTGGCCTGTTAAGCCTGCAGAGACTTCCATAGAGAGAGAAAGAACCCCATTGGGACTTCTTCGTCATGGGAATGGGACCATTAAACAATAAAAGCCTTTTAGATGCACAGAATTCTGGGAAAGAAGGCATTGTGTTGAGCCATTTGAGAGAGTGCAATAAAGGACTGCCTCTGTCTATTTGGTGCATTAGGATCGGGTCTTTTACATTTACCAAGAACTCTCTTTAATGTAATATTTAATATAAGATTAACTGGAGACATTTTGTAGCTTCTCAGATGTTTCTTCTGAGAAAAACACCTTAGTAATTGAGTATCTTTAACAAGACTAGAAAACCATTTCTCATCCAAATTCAACTTCAGCTTTGGTACAGAACAGATTTAGACCATCGTTTCTACAAAAAACAATTGGAGTATTGTTAAAAAATTAGCAATATTGTAAGGTTTGTGATTCAGCTTTCTATGCGTATTCTTTGTAGACAGCAGTTATACAATGGGTTTCTCCTCAATCCCTTTAGTTCAGCTGCTCTTTGCGCTGGCCGGGGTCCATCTAACCCCCCTCCTTTGGTCCATGCAATTACCCATTTAGGAGGATCAGGCATGGGCCGAACTCTATTAAAATCATGCAGCCCGCTCCAACAGTGCATTCGGGTCTGACAGCACTCAACCTCCATGGCCGTCGGAATGACATTTAGAGTAAAAAAAAAAGAAGATGAACAAGCAGTTTGGCAGGTGTAAACAGAGCTATTAAGTTCCTCGAGTCTTCTCTACACCCCTTCTGCACTCGTTCCGAGGCCCTGTAACCGGGTTCCGGGGGCGTACAGCATCCCCCTGTCGACATCAAAGCATTAGCTCATTGCTGGCTCAATTAAACCAATAGTTCTACAGGAAACATAATGACTACAATTATAGATACTTTCAGAGGAGGCGAATTTACAGCATTCACTAGCTGCATGAGGCCTTTAACGTCACAAGGCTGTGTTCGAGTACAATGCCAAAAGAGGATGTGAGGTGAATAGTATGTTATTTCAAGACTTGTTCCAACCCAGGTAGCCCAGGTAATGGACAAGTAAGGGGCACTTAGAACATGCATTCCCACAGAGCCACACGTCAAGGACCATGACTGAAATGGCCATTTGAAAATTACCCTGGCAGCCATGTTCCTCTGTAGACAAAACAAATTGGGCATCCTGCTTATCACTTTCAGGTTCCAGGTTTCGGCATTGAAACACAGGTCGCGCTTGAGAAAATCAGGGACACTGTATTTTCCCTCTCATTTGGTTATACCTTCCAGGCATAGTTGTTCTAATCATCGACACCATCAATGTAATTACCGAAGCCATAATCACAATCCTAAAGACATAAAAAATTCCTCCATTAATTGCTTGCGACAAGGAACTTTTGAGTGACTCTGCATGCTGCTGAATGAAGACAATCTGAAATTAAAAGTCCTCAAGGCAGGTACGTACACACCCATTTAATTTAAACCTTGACCCTACTAAAGTGACTACTTGCAGAATTACCTCAGACTTCTACTTAAAGAATTTCTGGGAACTCAGACCTATTTGAGTTGCATCAAGTGTTCTTTAGCAGTTGAGGCTTTCTGAACAGTTGATTCATCAGGGAAATTGAGTGTAATCTTGTGAAGCTCAGCAAATGTAAGTTGTCTTAAAAGCAGGTCAGAGTGACAGAAACACTTGACCCTTTTTGTAATTGATTGGGAAAAGTGTTTGGGATAAGAACCGATGCTTCTTTCCATGAATCCTTGCCAAAAGGACCATTTTAAGAACTATTGGGTATGTGTGTGTAGTTATAAGTTTCTCTTGCTTTTGCTTAAGAAACTAGACAACCAGGCAGAGGTCAAAACTTTTGTTTGTGGGTACAAACATCTATGTTTTTTCAATTAAAGAGATGCATGCAATTAATCAATATTTATAAAATTAAACCTGTTTAGTTTGACAGCTTGATATATTTAGTATGTGTATACATAGGCCCACAAATCTCCACTTCGTAGAAATGTTGGAAAAGCTGTATATTGCACTGTCTGAGATATGGTCTCCACTCCTATTATATTTGAAAAGTAGTTTTCACACAGCAGATATCACCAAAATAAAGATGAATTGACTGGAGTATCTCTTCACTGTAATATCATGCCATCGGACTGTAAGCTAGAGGAATTTTATGAAGTCTGTGCTCCCTGCCATCCAGCGCTGAACAGACATCAAGCCAGAATGAATGTGACAGTTTGGAAGGATGTTGATTTATGGCGGTCCTGATGCCCTTTGTCCTCCCCTTTCTTTCGCCTGTACGCTCTCACATGATCTCTATATCTCTGCTTCTCGTCACACTCCTCGCTATTGGCGTATCGGCGTTTTTGCCAACCATTTCGAGGGCTTGATGAATTATGGGAGGGTCCGGTGATTCAAATCTTTCTTGAGAGGTGCAGTGTTGTTTTTGAAGACCACTATCTCTCGTCAAAGATCTCAGTTGTAGATTATCAATTCAATGTCATGGTGAAATGGGCCTTCTTCTTTGACCTTGCTGAGTAAAACGATAGGCCGAATCTTCAGTGGTCCAGGGTTGTAAAAATTCAGAATTGAAGAAATACAATGATAGATCTATCTATTGTTCTATCTATCATTCTATCTATCTATCGTTCCAGCAATTGTTCTAGCTATCATTCTAGCAATCCTTCTAGCTATCGTTCTAGCTATCGTTCTATCATTCTAGCTACGGTTCTATCATTGTAGCAATCGTTCTAGCTAATGTTCTAGCTATCATTCTATCATTCTTGCAATCGTTCTATCATTGTAGCAATCGTTCTAGCTAACGTTCTAGCTATCATTCTGTCATTCTAGCAATCGTTCTATCATTGTAGCAATCGTTCTAGCTATCATTCTGTCATTCTAGCAATCGTTCTAGCTATCGTTCTATCATTCTAGCTATGGTTCTATCATTGTAGCAATCGTTCTAGCTAATGTTCTAGCTATCATTCTATCATTCTATCATTCTAACAATCGTTCTATCATTGTAGCAATCGTTCTAGCTACCATTCTAGCTATCATTCTGTCATTCTAGCAATCATTCTAGCTATCGTTCTATAATTCTAGCAATCGTTGTAACAATCGTTCTAGCTATCATTCTAGCTATTGTTCTTGCAGTCCTTCTAGCTATCGTTCTAGTTATCGTTATATCATTCTAGCTATCGTTCTATCATTCTAGCAATTGTTCTAGCAATCTTTCTAGCTATCATTCTAGCAATCCTTCTAACAATCGTTCTAGCAATCTTTCTAGCTATCATTCTAGCAATCATTCTAGCAAGTGTTCTAGCTATCGTTCTATCCATCTATTCATCCATCTATCATTCTATCTTTCATAAAAATCTGTTAAATTTATTAATTTCTTTGCATTTCAGTTAATTTTAATTATACTTCATTTTAATTCTGCAAATTGCAATTTTGTATCCTGTTCTCAGTTCAGAACAACAGTTTGAATGATGCACAACTCTGCAGTGGTCCTCTCTAGTTAGAGCCACTCACTTTAGGTGTTGTGAAGGACTCACTTAATGATATAAGACAAACAAAAGATGTACAAAGACTTTTTTTCCGGAAGTAATTCTGTCTGAGACATTGTGCCATAACTCTATTAAGCTCTGATATTACAAAGTGTCTGAAAACACGATTTTGTGCTTTTATTTGTAAAGCTGGACATGTTTCACGCCACAGTCTGGCTGTCACATTAAGGAGGGACCGCTCTTTGTAATGCATAATGGGGTAAAATATGGCAATAATGTGCAGATAGCAAGCCAGACTAAATGGTCTACTTAATGGTGTGTCATTTGCTCTTTCTATTGAAGGATAAATAAGTGATACGTCCTTCATTCTGTGTTTATTTTGATGATTCTTTGTGATGGCCAGAATGTTGAAACGTCTCTTATAATATTCTCGACAGGTCCTAAGAGGTCTGCTTCATTAAACAAGTAATTACAGACCTGTCAGTTTCCTTCGGCGAGCGGCAAAAATGTGCCGTGTAATCATTTAGGCCACCAAGAGACCATCCAATAAAAGAGGAGTGGAGAAAATTGGGCAGGACTTGCAAATGTGAACATCTCATAAAAATCAGTGGATCGTATTAGGAAGCACTCAATCTTGACTCTGGTCAGGCATAGTAATTGAGTTGTATGAGAAATGAAGTAAGATTCCTGTGATTTTTTTGGGACATTTCAATGACAACGTCGATAAAAATTATCATCTTTTGAAATTATGTTCGGACCTAAATTTAGGCCGAATATAGTCTTCTGAGTTGGATCGCAGAGTTCAATGGAGAAACTCAAGGACAATGAGAAGTTGTCCATAAATGATATTAGATTTGTAGAACGAAGCTGATTTGCTCTCAGTAGACGTAGCATATTATTTTAGGCTTTTATGAAATTGAAACACCCCTCCCTGTCAGTTTCAATGGTTTAAACCCAAGAAACGGCATTCACAACCATTTTACTTCCCTAATGTCATGTATTTCTACAGTTTCTGCCCTCTGATCTGATTTTTGATGAGTGAGTCAATTAATAATTTACTCAACCAATTGATTTGAAATCACTTGTTTCATACATACATGAATGAAACAAGTCACTGGCTGCATCTGAAATCACATACTTCCCTGAAAAACAGTATGTGAAAAGTGAAAAGAGTATGTGAAAAGAGTAGTATGTCCAAATTCACAGTATTCATAAAACTGTAGGCAAAAAGTACCTGGATGACCTGTTACTTCCAGTGAGATTCTGAAGTGTGCATCCAATGGACGCTTTACTATCCCATGAGACAATGGGAAAGGATTTGAGAATGGAAGTGTATTTAACCAATATGTTCAAAAATACTGATTGTGAGTGTGAAATTGCTTTTATACAACAGTTCAACAAACAAGAAATTAATAAACTGAGATGGTGAAAGGGATGTGGACATCACTCCATAATGTTAACTAGCATTAAATTACTATTAGCTATTGTCAAGATTTTAGTCAGTGTCTAAAGTACCTATGTCTAAAGTGCTTTATGACTAATAGTTAAGATTGTATTCCCCGCCCACATGGCCTAGATGATGTCATCTGAAAAGAAAAGTTGTTTCAGAGGTAGGGAAAATAATTGCTTTTTTTTTTTTTTTTGCTGAAATTTTAATGAAGACTCTGGAATAATATTCACCAATATCAAGAGGTTTGTTTGACAGGGAGTTTACACGATTCATTCAATAAATCAAACACAAACCTTAAATACCTGAATGGATTGTGATTACGGTCCCATTTCAGCCCACTTCTTTCTAAAGCTAGTTCCCAAAACCCTTGCTATTGTTGAAATGCGAACACTAACCTCGACTCTGATGCCAATCCAGCTTCATCACTCCGGCAGAGGTTTGGATCGCATCCCAGCCCTTCAGATGAACTCTATTGAGGGAGCTGGTGTGTCAAGACAGATTAATGTGTCGTACTTTTGATTGATCAACTCCATAGAGTTCTGCACCTACGGGGGAGGGTCACATCTCAGATTCGACAGGGAGGTGAAAGGGCTTCCTGTTTTTGTGACTCAGTTTGTGTGGTCAGCATGGGGCGGACTGCAGCCGTCACCTCTGTTCTGAACTTCTGTCGTGAAAGTTCATCTGAGAATGACAACACTGCAGACTGTGCATTAGACACTGAAAGAGACTTTTTAATTGTGTTTTGGGTATTTTTGGTTTAATGACTTGGTTTTTATTTCTGATACAGGTTAATGTGTATTCTGTGTTTGTTTGGGTAACCAAATATACAGTCTTATGTTTTAGAAGAGTAGAGGAAGAATTAATAGATAGACAGACAGCAAGTTAATTTACAGTTTCAAATGCCCGGAATGCTATACTTAAAGACATATTTAAAACAGTTCATGTGAGTACAGTGGTGCTATCTTGATATTATAAAGTGACGAGAATACTTTTTATGCGCCAAAAAAACAAAATAATGATTTTTCAACAATATCTAGTGATGGGCGATTTCAAAACACTGCTTCAAATCTTTTGCTTCGAATCAGTGGCTCGGAGCACCAAAGTCACGTTATTTCAGCAGTTTGGCAGTTTGACACGCAATCCGAATCACTGATTTGAAACAAAAGACTCATGTGAGTAATAAATGGCATTATTTTCATTTTTGGGTGAACTAACTCTTTAATAATAAACTTTATTATACGGGCACTAGTGAATTTTCTAAAAAGCAGTCTTGTTCTTGGACAAATGGGACATCTAAAGTCACGCTAAGCTTGCTTATGATGTGTTAGATTCCCTTGGTGCATCTGCAGTCATGTAGTTTGCCCGTTTATTAACACGAATCCGTCATCCATGTGGCGGCGGCTGAATCTAATAACCTGCAGTATTTGCATGGGAAGCCCAGCATTTTACCGCTGTCATTTTATGTCCTCTTTTCTTCATGCGGAGTAAAAAAAATGGTTCCCTGTCACTAGGAATAAAATCACGGTGTCTCTATATCATCTACTTAATTAGCGAGGTGGACAGTTGTGCCTTTCAAGGTCGATTATATGCAATGAAGACGACTGACACGAGCAGCATTAAAAAGCGGCTTTTTTTCAGCGCATCGAGCCTCAAAAATTAGGGGCCATAACTTTCGTCCTCACGGATGATGGTCTCTTTAGACTCAGTTAGCCATTAGTAATGGTCTTTTCTTTTATCTATTACACCTCATCAGCTTAGAACTAGCCTTCTCTCTGTCTCTCTCACAATCGCTCTCTCTTCCTCTCTAATGACAGCTCATTAATGCTGTCACACTGACCCACAAGTAACTGCGTAAGTGAATGAAATATGAACTTCCCATGTTCACCTAGCGTCGCGGCCGCCCTCTTCATTTTCCAATGGCCCATAATTCCCTTAATGCATGCAAAATGAGATACAGACTTCATGAAACGACTAGGCGGATGTTTGTTCTGAAATTATGAAAGTAATATTTTTAAATGAGAGTTTATTTTTAAAATTATGCACTACATTACCCAGCGATTTGATAATATAATAAAAGGAGTCTCGGTGAGAGCAAAGGTTTGAGGAGCTAACACAGCTTTATTTAAAGGAAGAGTTCTCCCAGAGACAAAACAAACAAATCTATCTATCTATCTGTCTGTCTGTTTGTTTTCTCATGTTTTTAGCAGTGGTGCTAGTCATAATTAGCATGCTAACAGCACACTATGCATTAGCTGTTAGACAGTTAAATGTCTTTGGAAAGTTTTGTCTTTGTAAATTTATCCCAAACATATTCAGACTCACATTGTGAGCTGATGCATCACATCTCAGATCTTGTGTGTAGATGAGTTTACCTGTTTGTTGAGATGACTAATGTCCCTTCAGTCTCTGTATTTCCACTTAGCCACTTCTTAGCAATGCATTTTTCAAGACAAGTAAAAGCTTTAAAAAATCACAAGGAGGTACCACTGATGTATTTTTATGTCATAGAATAAAAAAGCTTGTGTTAACCACAGACCTTATTTCAGGCATTTAACCAAAAACCAATTCAAAAACCCATTGACTTCAGGATGATGAAACGAGAAGGGCTAAAATGCTAACTTGTTTCCCAGTTTTGACCTACAAAAATATATCATCCCTGCAGCACTCTATGGGGTCAGATTAACTAAACAGCCTAAAGCCCTGAGGATACTTCATTTTTTTATGCTTACGCTAGTGTACGCGTACAGTCAAACACACAGCCTTGGAAAGTATACTTCATTTGACTCGTACACGTACACAGGCGTTCGACGCATGCGCAGTTTTGAGCAATCTCTCGCCGTGAGTTACAACCCATGTAAACATCTTTGTATTCTTTCATGCTAGAGTTGTACAAATGAGGGTACTTTCTAACCTCTTTGCACAATCTCTCATCTATGTAGGCCTCCATTGTTGCTGTAGTTTGCATGATTTCCAGTCTGTTCTGTTTATGCAGGTTTTCTTCGACTACCTTGTGAATCAACGCCCCCAGGGCACGGTTGCCACCTTGTGGATAAACTAATTACTGCAAAAAAATTAAATGTGCATGTGCTACCTGCGCGTACAAGTATTACAAAAATCTGGTGGTGCGTGTACTCTTCTGAAATTCACGTCATTCAATGTACGCTGACCGTCGTGTATGTGTAAAAAGTGAACTATACTTTGGGCTTAATGTTCCAGACATTCATTACAAACAATTACCCAACTAGTTGTTGAAAGGAAACAGGAAATCAACAGGAAGAACTCAAGAAATCAGAAATTATAATAATTCAGAATTGAAGTTGGCATGACATGAAATAGCATGAAAACATTAAATAACAATACAAAGATCTCAAATGCGTAACAGGCTTTATCGTGCAAGTCCAGGTGTCTGGAAAGACGAGACTTGAAGAATGGCCAGTTAACGTCCTAACCAATAATAGATCCTGACTGTGAGTCAAACCTAATCTTCAACACATAAAAGTCTCATTTCATTGCAGATTTAATTTTCAGAAGGCCACGTGATGGCCAACCATCAGTTTGTAGGCCCTGCAAATCAGATCACGTTCGCACACCCTCCTGACTTGCCGTCCCACGATTCGAGAGTCTGTGTCCTCTCCAATTAACCCGTGAGGCTGGACGCACAGTCCCAGTCCTGGCCCAACACGGACCCTTGCATCACCTGCGCTGTACATACAAATCACTGTCAAGCCACCTTACTTCCCGTTTTTCCTTCCCTTGTTGTTGTTATTCTGTCTGGCAAACAAGGTCATCCATCACATTGACAGATAGGTGCTGCACAACTCCGCCTGAAGCCCGAGGCGTCTGTCCAAGCCCTGTGCGTGCGCTTGGTGCCTGATCGCTTTTAAGATGTCAGAGCCATGCTGTAATTTGTTGATCAGCCAGCTCATCAAATAAGTGTTTACCACCATTACTGCCGTTATTTGCTCTGTGAGGTTGGCAAAAGTTTAGAGTACCGAACATTCAGGCACAACAGAGCCGCAAGGCAGTTACCAAACCGCGGGTGATGAGATAGCCTAATCAATCTGTTATAGCCTACTTTGTGGTGCCTAAAATTTAAGAGATAGCTATTGATTTTAGGATTTCTTGTGCCAAGAAGTAAAAAGGTGAACTTTCTGTGGAAGACATACAAAGTTGAAGCTTTTCTTAGATGGAGAAAGAGCGATGGAAAAATGACAGAGATAAAAAGAAGTATACAAAACATAAAGCTTATGTTTAACACTGTTTCTCCTTTTACAGCGACAAGGTGCCAATGCCTGATCTGGAACCAGTCCATGTACTTCCACTGCAGTAATGGAGGATCCAGAGCATCTAAACCTGCTAGTCTTGAACTAGAAACCACATAATGTTCTCAAAGGAAGTTTTCAAAACAACACATTCTCATTCATATAACTTAGATTAATGAATAATATATATATTATTGACATAAACACCCGCCAACCCACCAAATGCAGGTGGATTTCAGCAGTGCCGTGTAACGCAGTCACTCCTACTAGCCACTTTGGTGGGTTGAATTTTATATATATATATTTATATATATATTTTTCAATACATATCGATACTGAAATGCTTTCAATGCTCAGTTTCCGCAGAATAGATACATGATACCAGCTGCGCTTTCTTGCTCTCTCATCTCTCAGACAGCGAGTTGACACACAAACCCGCCTCCCCTCACTCACTTGTTTCATTTGCTCCGGATGAATATTGTTCGTGTTACAGGGCTTGAATTTCTGCGTGGGATTGTGCATAATTTTACTTATTCCTGCAATGTTTGTGCTTAGACTCAAAGTGCGCGCACATAAAGCCGCCTCTTAGTACTAAATTGAGTTCTTTTTCGCTGCGTATTGTGCTTAAACAGTCAAATACACACAAAATAATGTCAAAATGCCGGTCTTGGCGAGTATTCATGTAAACACAGAAAGTTATGTTTTCAGTGAACGTTAACAATTGAGAAAGAAAACGCATTTGCAACAGTATAATGGATCCATGTGTTAGGTCTTAAAGTGACAGCAGCCTAATATACACAGGAAAAACCCTCTCTACATAGAGTTAAAATAACACTGAAGCAGAGTTAAAGTTAATGAGATAATATGCTTTTTGTGGAGTTGTTTATTCAGATCTTGAGAGATTTATTGTCTTTTATCTTCAGTTGATTTCATCTAAGGCTGTGGCTGGAAGTCATTTGTAGTTATTGTGTTTCTCTTCAGTGATTCTGCTTGTTAACAGCAGGTGTTCATCACTAACGCTCAATCATAACTTAACTAATCACTTAATTATCTCATTAACTTTAACTCTGCTTCATTGTTACTTTAACACTATATAGAGAGGGACCATATGTAATCTGAGCAGAGTTGATTTATCTCTGGGGATTTTGCTGTGTACCTGCTGCCAAATTATGAGATAATATTAAAAATATCTATATGGCAGTTTTCCCCATGGTATCGATGTCAAAATAGTGGCCATTGTGGCTAGTATCTTTGAAAAAACACTAGCCACAGTGGCTGGTGAACAAAAAAGTTAATGTCAAGCCCTGTTTATAGAAATCTTCATATTTATAGTGGTTGGTGAAAGTGCCTTGCCCTTCATTTTTTTCCACATTTTTTTTTTTATGTTGCAGCCTTATGCTAAACTGCTTTAAATTGATTTTTTTGCAAACATAACAAAATGTGAAAAAAAGTAAGGGTTATGTATTATAAAACAGTTTTGATACTGTAAAATAGGTTCACACTATAAGTTGTGTCAAGACATGGTGTAGCACAAAGCATGTGCAAATGCATAAAAACATAAAACTGGCCTTGACTTTGTTTGAGAAACTTTGTCGACCGCACCAAAGTCTCCGACCTCGCTAATATACACGCCATAGAGCCATGCTCACGCACTGAAACATAACACTCCGTCCAGGGTCTTTTGTAATTCATCAAAGATTTCATCTGCCAAGAAAGCACTTAGGAGAGCAGCACAGTTGCAGAATTTTAATGCAGTTTTGCAGCAGTATGTATTTGATGTTCTTTGCTCTGTGAACTAAACGCTGCACTATGGGATTCCAGCTTGAAACCAAATCACAGACTCTGTTATGAGAATAGACTCGTTTTAGAATTTAAACGGCACACAAACAGTAAAACAAATGACTTTATAATCACTAGTGTTTTAAGCTTAAGTGCTCTGAAAACACATACAAAGACATTTTTATAGTGTGTGAGTCCTAGCGGACTGCCACCTACAAAGCTATTAAGAGTGGTTGAAGTGAAAAAACAGAGCAAATAGGAGTTGGAAAAGCAAAGATGAACTGGTAAATGACACTTTTGTGCCTCTCCAAACAAAAAACAAAAAAACATGCAGATGCCCCAAATGCAGGTTAAGAGCAACGTGGAACAGGTCAAGTTCGATTCACGGTTCTCGATATCACAGTAACATCAGCGAGTCAATAGCCCGAGGGTCCGGCCGCCATGCAAACATCATTAGTCACTGATTGGGGGCTGTTTGATCCACCTGCACAAGAGTCCCATTGATTTTACCGGGACCTGGAAATCAACAGGCGCCATCCCATAGTTTGAGAGATAAAGGGGAGGAATAGGCCTATTTGCTAGAAAAGATTCCAGATTAATCCCAGCAGCGTATAACTGGTATCGTTATAAGTGTAGCTATCGATCGGAAGGGTAACAAATTATTCAAAGGCAGCTGTTGCAGCTCGAACAAAACGCGGAGCAAAGGTTAGCATCGATCTTGACTCAGTCATGTGACATGTTGTGCTACTCTCTGTCCTTAAGCCACCTCTTGTTGCATGAATAAACTTAGCTGACACTTTGAATGAGATCAATTTAAATTGAGTTGATATTTCTTGAAAATAAAAAGACGACGTCTTGTACACTCAAGTTAAATTTTAATCGTTGGCACATTTCAAATGCATTAAAAGAAACTGGCTGGTTCTTTGCCTTTTTTCTGCAAAATCAATTTCTCTATAACCAAAACAGAGCCTGAAGGATTTATGCGTTTTTCTATTCGGGCGCCTTTATGTCCCAGGGGTGGATTTTTATTAAAACTAACAGATTTCAATTTTTTTTTTCTTTTTTTCTTTTTGTTATATGAAGGTCACATTAAAACTGTATTGGAAACTTTTGACTATGCTGTCACTCTTTCTTTTCTTTTTTTCTTGCTTTTCTAATGATTTATGTGTCACAGTTCTGGCTGTCCACTGGCCTTCCTGTGAGTTTTTTGTAAGGCTTGTCTTGTCTTTCAGGCCACGTACACACTGTAAGTTTCAGGAGTGCCAACCGCATTTAAATGCGGGAGTGAATCCCCTAAATTATCGTTACATGTGTGTACGGACTCTGCCAGTTTAATGTTCTGTCAACAAGCTTTTTCTATTTTTTATTTCTCAGTTAGAGATTTTTTTTTTGCCTTTTGGTCTTACCTGTTTTTGGATTTTTCAGTGGACTCTGGCTCCGGCACCTTTCTGCAAATTTCATAATTTAATTCTGCAGAACTTGTTTTTCCTCAGCTGCATATCAAGTGGTCTTTTCTGTGGATCATTTCTCTTGAACAGATTTGTCTCTATGAACATTTAATGAACTGTTAATTCGATTCCCTCTGCATTTGAGGTTTTATTGTTTTATTCTTGTCCCAGACCCAGATTCATTTTAAAATATTACATTTTTAACATCAAGATAAACTTAGTGAAAAAAATAGTTTTAATATTTAATGTGTGCAAATGATTAATATACATATTTATGTGATTTCCACCACATTTTTTGCCCTAACAAAGTTTTTTTCCCCCAAAATTGAGTGTACTTCTTTACCAAGGAGACAGCAGTTTTAATGAAGAGCATGAGGTGAAATATGTGAAGAAAATGCTGAAAAATAAAGGTAAATATTACCTTTTAAGAATTTATTTATTGCGTGCCATTTCGATAATTTTGTCAATTTATGCGAAACGTGTGAAAATATGAATTATTTATGTGCATTTTATGTCTATTAAATTTGCCTTAGCAAGACAAAGTTGATTATTTTATTTTAGAAATGTTTAAAAAAAAAAAAAAAAAAAAAAAATTCCGTCATTGTCATTTCCATCACTGTCATTTCCATCTTTGTCATTTCAGACTTCGTCATTTCCATCACCGTCATTGTCATCACCATCATTTCCATCTTCGTCATTTCCATCTTCGTCATTTCCATTTTCATCATTTCCATCACCGTCATTTCCATCACCATCATTTCCATCACCGTCATTTCCATCTTCGTTATTTCTATCACCGTCATTTTCTTCTTCTTCATTTCTGACTTCTTCATTTCCGTCACCATCATTTCCATCACCATCATTTCCATCTTCGTCATTTCCATCACCGTCATTTCCATCTTCGTCATTTCCATCACTGTAATTTCCATCATCGTCATTTCCATCATCGTCACTTCCATTACAGAATGCTGTTAAACACAATACACAGCGTGTTATTTGGCTGCGATGAATGCATTGGTATAGAAGCAGAGAAACTTTTACTGAATAATTAACAATGTTTTTTTTTTTTTTAATCATACCCATGATTTATGAAAAGTTCGGAAAGTTAATCCTCAAGTTTTGTTAATTTACTCATTACTAAATCATTGAACTCTCTTACATCAAGCACCAAAAACAGAATGCGCAAAACATCTAATTAGTCATAATTGTGTATTTCTTTTTTTGCAGGGGCTTGTCCTTTGAAACCCAAACATATGAGAAGCAGAACTGATGTCAATTTTTGAAATACTTTGAGGAATGTTGCTATCTGGAGGGGGAAAAGATACAGAGCTTCTTAATTATTATCCAAAGTAATTAATCTTCCATAATATATACCTTTTTAATATAAAAATTGGTTCTAAGATCAAACACAAATGAATTCCAGTTTTAAAATCCTGTTTACAATATTAAATGGGTGCATGTTGTATGATTTAATGTTGTTTTCAAGTATCAGAAAATATGCTGTGGCAAGTCAGGAGTCTATGATGAGCTTTATCTATTCAGTTGATTTATATTTATCTATTTTATCCAACCCGTAAGCGATCAAAACAGATTGCCATCAATGGTAAGTAACAAAACAGAGTCAAATAACATTATAACAAATAAAAAGAAAAATAAAAAAGCCAGAAGCTGTGAGATATAGCAATACCAAATATTAATAATAACAATAAACTAAGGCCGCAGTGCATCACGGGAGATCGGCTGCTTTAGCTAATACCTCTATATGTATAAAAAGCTTAAAAGGGGGCCTGCTGGGTTTACTCATATTGAAAGACCTCATGCTGCTCATGCTCACATCACGTTGATGGACAAACCAGTGTGTCATTTTTTCCTTTGTTATGTTTTTTTCCACCCAAGCAGATAATGTACTCTCTGAGTGGATTGTAGAACCGCACCTGTTTTTGCAGGTGTTAAGGTGGATCCTTATAATGGTGCGGTAATGAGTTTTAAGTGTCGGAAGGTGTCTCCGGCAGCTGCTTGAGTCTCTAGTGCGGGATCAACAGTGGCCAACCATCCATTACGCTACAGAAGGATGGTTTGGTTTGACGCTTCCTCCTTTATGTTGTGTAACATCCCATTTTATCATTTTATGCCTCATAGTAAGTGGTCCTCTGTAAGGAAAATATACTATAGGTGGGCCTTCCTCATATATCTCACTAGTTCTGTTTGAACTTTGTACTCTTTTCCTTGCTGCTTTTCACAGAGAAGCCTGAGATGAACCGGCGATGGACTGCAGTACATTGAACCTCAAGCTGAACGCGTACGTCGCTTTGACAGCTACATTGACCTCGGCTTTGCCATTTCATCTGTCAAGCCGAAAGGTCTGTGAGTTGGTCTGGCCATCTGAGGCCTCTTTCTTTCTCTCACAAACACATACACACACACATTTATATCTTATTACAGTTACCCTCCACCTGGCCTGCTTTGCTTTTGAGCTCTCAATCTCTGGTGACATCACTCCTCTGACATCATTGCCTCCATTGAAAGAAAGGTTAATTAGGTCCACCTGTTCCTGGCCCATGTGATCCAGCCATCTGTTTCATCACCCACGTATTGGACTTACGTGCTTGTTGTTGCAATTAGCACTATGTGATGATCCTCAAATGATTTGCATTGAGTTTAGATGAGAATATATATGCTGTATATATGTATAAAAATGTAATTAAAAATAAATACTTTTAATTATAGGGTATTTTTTTTACGCTTTTTAGGGTATTTTAATTTTTATATATAAATAAAAGGCTATCATTTATTCAAGTGCTATTAAATCATTTAAGAGTGAAGACACAAAAAAAAAAAGAACTTAAATCTGTACTGGCACGCTGTCTGTGAATCTTCTGTCTGTGTGACACATTCAGGACTCGCGCGCACAGAAAGCCACTTCTATTTCACGCTTGAATGGACGAAAACACACAAAATTATGCCAAAAGTCTTAAAGGTGCAATGTGTAAAATTTGGGAGGATCTATTGACAGAAAGCAATATAATATACATAACTGTTTTCAGTGGTGTATAAAGACCTTACATAATGAATCATTATGTTTTTATTACCTTAGAATGAGCCATTTATATCTACATATACTGCGGGTCCCCCCTCATATCAAGTCGTCATTTTGCGCCAGCATGTTTCTACAGCAGCCCTAAACGGACAAACACTCTACAGAGCGCTTTCATCCCTATGTTGTTCTTCTTCTAAATCGACCGTTCTTTGTTAGAAGTAAGAAGAAACCTCAGACGACGACATCTTTGACTTGTGTCAGCCACACGGCCACCGTAGCTTCTTTATTTTGTTTCGAAAGGGAGGAGTGAGCGCTGTTGGTTGCAGTTCACAACCTCAACACGAGATGCTGCTAAAATTTACACACTGCACCTTTAAATGAGTTAAATAAAGTCTTAAATGACTGTAAAGAGTTGTGAGGATACTGGTTGTGTCAAATCTGCCTTATGTGCTTCGGATCTTAAAGTGACAGCAGCCTAATAAACCTGCTGCTGTCTGTGTCACTAATCAAACAAAAGACTAAGAGAAAATAACTCACTGCTCTTGTTTATAATATTCTGATTTGGTGAAAGTTCAAAATAACAGCATTTATTTAAAGGTGCAATATGTAATATTTTTGCAGTAAAATATCCAAAAACTACTAGGCCAGTGTTATATATTTTGTTCACTTGAGTACTTACAATATCCCAAATGTTTCCAACTATTTGTAAATCGTGAGAAAATTGCAGTTTTAACCAAGGCTCCGGGACGTGTGAGGAGTTATACCCGCGTTAACCCTCAGTTTCCGGTTTTATTTTGTAAAAACCATGGAAACACCAAAGACGCTTTAATATAATACACGTTTTAATAGACAAGGGAACAACTGTTTTGATATATTTATAGACAAAAAACGAATTGTTGTTATATAGCTCAACACATTTAGTCTTATTGTTTAAATCTAATTTTCTTGATTTTTTGCGAGTACCATGCTTACCATACCTCAGAGAAAAACACTATTTTATAGCTTTATTTTTAGTAACAGTAATACAGAATTTTCTCCATCATACAATACGTTTTAAAATGAATTGCATGCCATTTATCAACACAAGCCGTCCAGCATTTAATATGATATTCTAAAATCGATATAACTTACTGCAGTGTGTAACAAACAAGTGTCTCACAGCAGCCACCGAGCGAACGCACAGGGTAACGTTATAACATAATTTTCAACAGTCTCAAATGTATCTAATATGATAAACAGAGCTGCGTTACCTCATACTCATGACCAGAAAAGTGGAAGCGGCGCCGGCGACTGTGACATAATAAAAGTTCCGCTGCTCATGAGGCGTGTGTTGTGCAATCGCTCCAGCGGCCTCGTTCAGCTCCCACAACACTCAGGTCCCACTCTGCTTCATACTACAATAACATTAATAATCGCATCCATGAACATGATTTTTTCCCGAGTCCTACCCCTATTCGTTTGCACCGTACGTTGAGGTGAAAACCACATGTCCCAAGATTCCGCGCTCAAACTTGGCGTCATTAAGCTACGCCTTTGTTTTGAATAGGCCTCTAGCCTTTTTTTTTTTTTTTTTTTTTTTACAAAAAAGCTCTTTAAGTATCTTCCTCGCTTATCATTGAAAGTTAAATTGTCATAACAAATTTGCAAACAGTTAGCCACCACAGAGACTCAGCTATGTTAAAGAGCACATGACCAAAAAAACTTGCTGTTTCAGCTCAGGCTTGTTTACATGTTTAGGGACATACATAAGTCTAAATGATTCATAAGAGAACTGGAGCCACATTGGACGGCTGACAGAAACATTATGAACGTTCGCACGGTGATCCAGTGGCGAGGCTGATAGTATCTCTTTCATTTCCTCCACACAATGCCCTGAAAACAGAAGCCCCGCAGAGAACTGGGGCCTGTGTTCAGTTCTGATAACCTTGAAGGGGAGATGGAAGAAATCATTTACTTTCATAAGGATATGTGCGCTCTAGTCCCATCTTGCTGCCTGAGTGGGCAAAATGGATTTGACGATTTTTCCCCACCTATGCTCTTGCTCTAATGATTTGAACATGCCGTTGTCTCTTCCAGAAGTTTTTATACATTGTTAGGGAGCAAGATGTTAAATATTCATCCAGATGTGAAACACTAAAGTTGTAGAGTGGAAGAAAATGTATTTTTTTAATGCAATGCATTTGTGTTTGATGATTCAACGCGACTAAACATGAATTGGGCACTAAAAAGATCTTTGAGTTTCTGAGAAAAGGAAGGCCGCTGCACAATCGTGCAAACAAAGAGAACAAAAACTTTATTTATGGTTGTACATGTCATTTTCTCACTCTTGTACTTTCTCTCACCTTCTCTCATCTCTTTCTCTTTTGATCTTTTCACCTATAGAGATATTCAGAATCTCTGTTGAAAGCCTGAGAATGGATGCCCAAGAGGATGAGGATACATCTTTGAGGTAAAACACAACCGAGATCCGAGATGTGAAAGTCAAGGGCACGGCTACAGAAATGTATAGTTGTAACAATGAACAGGTAAGATTTGAGTTAATAAAAAAGAAGAAGAAGATTGAACAGATTCATTAACTTTCAATGTTCACACTTGATTGGACAAAAATCTGAATATAAGAGCTGGTTCCTTTTTAAGACCACACTGTAAAAAATAAATCAGTAAAATAACGGAAAAAGTAATGGCAGCTCATTACCTGGACATTATCCAGTAATTTTACGGACATTTCCGTTAACCCTAAAACACAATTCAATGAAGTGCAAAATTAATACAGAACATTACTATTTTTACAGATTTTTTTTAGAGTGTACGTTTACACGACAATGATGTACTAAAAACTGAAAAGTTTTTCATTTGCGTTTTTCTCGTACATCGACAACGTAAATCTAAAAATCTGTATTATGCGCAAAAATGACTAAAAATGCTGTATTATGCTGCCAGGCAAGTAGGTGGTGATGTCTTTTTGTGAAGAAACAATATGTGACTACAGACGGAACACGTAATACACATGCGCATGATGTTACCATTTTTACAAATTCATGTTTTTGCAGTTTACACTGAGACGACAGCGGTATCGTTTTCAAAAACTTTTTTTAATTGAAATGGCCACATCAGAACAAATTTGAAAAGGAATGACAGGAAGTGGAATTTAAACACAGTCAAACAACAAGAGTTTAATTAGTTTTATAGGGGAAAAAAACAAAATACTTAAATATTTAATTTCGACTAATTATTTCTATTTATTCCCTGATATGTAGAATTATTTTTTTTTTCTCAGTTCAGTTTTACCAAATAAATTTATAATAAAATGAGCAAATTAGTCTTTCGTACACAAAATGATACATAATTGTATTACATACATTATGTATACAGAAATTATATATATATTAATTATTAATATATATAATTAAATATTATATAATAATATTTAAATAACATATAATGTGTAATTATTAATACATTTATATAATAATAAAATGTATGAATAAAATGTATTTGTATGGGATTGTCAACATTTTGACCAGGTGGTTGTTTATTTTTAATAGATCACAATGAGAACCTGCCATTACTAACAAAAATTAAAATTATTTTATGCATTTTGACACATTTTTGTAATTGCACTTTTGATTAAAAAAAGAATGTGACAACTAGCCCCTGTCTAAATCATACATACACTTGTTTCAACTCATGTTTGGGTCAAATATGGACAAACCCAACTGTAGGTTTTAATTTTGAACCAATGGTTGGGTTTGTCCATATCTGACCCAAACATGGGCTGAAACAAGTGTATGTATGATTTTTTTAGAGTGCAATGTTTTTGTATTACAACATATAGCTTCCAAAAGACAGCCACGAACAGATGAAATGGAAACAGACATGAGAATGTGCAGTATTCCGCTCCCCCTTGATAAATTATTTCTTAACGTGTGACACTGGGAATCGGAGATATCCTCGAAAATAAAACAACTCGTGTCATTTTTCTTTTCTTCAAATAAAGAGCTTTATTCCA